>NC_092340.1:31294074-31600277 GCF_046630445.1 Rutidosis leptorrhynchoides
GATTTTAAAAAGAGTATTTAATGAAGTGACATTAGATTCAAATTTATATGCGTTATACATAATTACATTGAGAGTGAAATAAAAGACCATAAAACAATATGTACCATGCTAAGTCATTCATACTCAAAAGGAATAATATGAATGAAATTCAAAACGGTCAAAATCGAAAAAAAGGAAAAATTGAAGGCTTTTGAGGTCTCGTTTCAAAAAATATTTGGGACAAACCGAACACGGCAGTTTTCCAACAGATAGATCCCCAAAAAATACACGATTTGAAAAAAACGGTGAATCAATCGGAGCTACTAGTCAAAAGATACGATAGATCTAACATTTTGGCCAGAGACACAAAACACTAAGCACCACGAACCGTCGGTGGTGTTTGGTGCATGGTGCGATTTCGAGAGAAAAGATGTATTTTTTGAAATCTAGACGACCTCGAATGGCAAGAACGTTCAAGGAGTCGTGCTCATTCTGTAGTGACCCGGAAATTTCCGATCAAATTTAAACTTTAATCTTTATATGTATCCGACACGATAAGCAAAAATCTGTAATGTTGAGTCTCGAAAAGTTTGAAACTATATTCATGTAATCAATCACCCTTTGACCATGCCTGACGATTCACGAACGATTATATGTAAATAGATATGTATGAATATATACATATGTGTAATTGAATTGGGAAATATTATCAAAACATTTAACGGTTTAGTTAATATGAATATAAGTTATGAGATCTATTTACGACTAGAAGACATTAATGGAATAATGAATGGATATTACTTTACATGAGGGTATTATTTTGATATAAGTTTATTATAATTTTGACAAGATTGAAAGATAATATCATAAGATTGAATTATTAGATACATTAAATTTTGAGTTTGAGTCTCTATTATGAGATCCACTTTGAATTAGGAAACCCTTACTTTTTAACGGTATTCGGAAATTTAGAAAAGTGAATTACATATAAGAACAAAAGTGTTATCATTGAGGATTAGACACAGGTTAATGAATAATTGAATTGCATAATACTTGATTGATCTATTTTCAAATGTGCAAAAACGATTTTCAATATAACATAACTTGGTTATCAAAATGTCTTTATAACGTAAGTTGGATCATTGGTTGTTAGTAATAAATAACGTGCAATGTATAATTAAAACGTGTTTAAGTATATTAAATATTTATGATTTCAAATTAGTTATGTAAATGATTGTAACATTTGTTAGTCGATTCAATTGATATTAAGTTATATTAGTTAGAAAGTTTAAGGAAATTAAAATGAACGTTTGTACATAAAAGAATTTTATCAAATTAAGTTCAAAGCATAAAACGTTACATGATATAATATTTCGATTATGTAAACGATCTTAAATTATACTTTGAAATATAATTAGTTTTGAGTAGATAAATATTATTTTATGAGATAAATATTTCAAACATATATATTGTGTATACATTTATAATTCAAAATATATATTTTAACTTAGTTATTAAACGTTTTGATTTAAAATATATTTGGACAAACAACGGGACTTTGATTTTATGAAATAAATGACCAAAACAATTAAAATGATCATGTTACAGTTAGAGTAAAACAGTTGCTATTGATTTGAGTCTTGTCATTCGTAAGGGTACGTTACATAAAATATAAAGTGCTAGTTTTCTTAGCGTACGAAACTTCGTTTGAAAAACCGAAAGTGGTACATGAGTCGAGTGACAACGTACGAGTCATTTTTGTAAAAATTATATTTTTATCACGAATGTAAATATAATATAATATATAATTAATTATATAAATTAATTATAATATATATATAATAATAATAAAGAAAACGTCGGCAGGAATTTTGTGTCAAATGTGAGATGTATATGTAGCTCATGCAACTTGCATGAGAATCTCTCACAAACTCATGCAAGTTGCATGAGGGGGTTAGGTGGTGTTCAATTCCTTTAAAGTTCGAACGGTTTGATGATTCTGATTCATTTTTCACCTATATCTCTTACTCCGTATTACTTACCTTATTTATTTATTTTAATTATTAATATTATTATTTAAGATTAGTATTAATCTTATGATCTTAATATTAGTAGTATTAGTATTTTTAAGTGGTGTTGTTAGTAGTATTATACATAAAATATTACGACGAGGTCATGAGCGATTTATTTTCAAAATGGGTTTTTACAAGCGGGATAGAGCTAAGGAAATTATGGGGTATAGCTATGGAAGTTATGAGTATGGATCAAGGGTATAGCTCATGAGGTCAACCTAGTGTTTATTGTCTCCGTTGCATCTACGTACCTTTCTTGCAATATTGAATCTCAATATTGATACGTGAGCACTCATAACTTATCTTTTATTTATTAATTGTGTATCCCTGACTAGTGCTCGAGAAAATAGGATTATGCATGCTTGTATATTTGATATTGCCCGTAGATAGGTTATGTTAAATCTTAAAGGTTGTTATACTAGGGATGAAATAAGATATAAGATATGCATGTCCTTAGAAAGCTATCGAAAAATTATGAACTTTTCCTTTAGATGCCGAATGATTTTGACGGATAGATTAGAAGTTATGGTCAAATGAATTTTATTATTTTACACATATATAATGGTATAAATTAATATATAAATTTTAATATAAAACTTATGTATCAACAAATAAATTATATTATTTACTCTATTAAATTTTTTAAAAAATATTTTAAAATTACAAAACGACGATATTTAAAATTATATAATAATTATTTTTAAATTTTGGAAATCATTTTGAGTCAAACTAATTTTTGTCGACCTTTGCATATTAGTCTCGAGCATTAGGATTGTGGTACACTATGACTTAACTTAATTTATTAGACAAATATTGACAAATACATAAATATATATAAATAATTTAGGTTCGTGAATCCAAGGCCAACCTTATACCTGTTCAATGATGTTATATGTATTTTTACTACAAAATACAGTATGGTGAGTTTCATTTGCCTTTTTACCCTTTATATTTTTGGGCTGAGAATACATGCGCAACTTTTATAACTGTTTTACGAAATTGACACAAGTACGTGAAACTACATTTTATGGTTGGATTATTGAAGTCGAATATGCCCCTTTTTATTAAGTCTGGTAATCTAAGAATTAGGGAACAGACACCCTAATTGACGCGAATCCTAAAGATAGATCTATCGGGCCCAACAAGCCCCATCCAAAGTACCGGATGTTTTAGTACTTCGAAATTTATATCATGTCCGAAGGAGGATCCCGGAATGATGGGGATATTCTTATATATGCATATTGTTAATGTCGGTTACCAGGTGTTCAATCCATATGAATGATATTTTTGTCTCTATGCATGGGACGTATGTTTATGAGAAATGGAAATCTGTAATCTTGTGGTCTATTAAAATGATGGAAACGATTGTTTAAGTTAAACTAATGAACTCACCAACCTTTTGGTTGACACTTTAAAGCATGTTTATTCTCAGGTGTTAAAGAAATCTTCCGCTGTGCATTTGCTCATTTTAAAGATATTACTTGGAGTCTTTCATAGCATATTTCGAAGAATGTTGCATTCGAGTCATTGAGTTCATCAAAGATTATTATTAAATCAATTTATAGTTGGATAGTGGATATTATGAAATGGTATGCATGCCTGTCAATTTTTTTGATGTAAAGAAAGATTGTCTTTTAAAAACGAATGCAATGTTTGTAAAATGTATCATATAGAGGTCAAATACCTCGCAATGTAATTAACTATTGTGAATCGTTTATAATGTATATGAACGGGTCCTCACAGTTGGTATCAGAGCGGTGGTCTTAGCGAACCAGGTCTTGCATTAGTGAGTCTAACTGATAGTCGTTAGAATGCATTAATGAGTCTGGACTTCGACCGTGTTTGCATGTCAAAAGTTTTGCTTATCATTTAGTGTCGAAAAATTATTTGCTTATCATCCTTAAAGTCTAAGACACGTCTTACTGCCTTTATTGCATAGACAGTGTATAGTTAAATTCATATCTTAGCGTATCTGTTATTGTTACCTTTGCCTGACAGTTTCCGTAGATTCCTCCGTAGCTTATGGGATTTTAGTATTATATATGCATATGTAAATTATGTATTGCAGGGTAATAATCTGCATCCTATAATCTATTTCTTATCGAAAATCCTTCATCTGATCGTACGAGATGAATCCCTCAACCAGTTCGAGTCCATCTGATTTCGATAGCTATTTCGATAGTTATTCCGACAGCTATTTCGATATGGATTTCCACTCGAGCTCCGAAAGCAGAGTAACCGGAATGAATCGATCAATTAGCCATCATCTATTCTGAATGAATTGGAGATGGGTTCGTAGTCGACTTAATCAATGGAAACGCGAAGAAGGCGATCATTTCCACTAACCAAATTCACCTCTTGACAATGAACCTAAAACGTTTACCGGCGAACCTGTTCGAGACACCATTTTCTCTCTCATTTCCAAAGTATCTCATCACGATCATATACTATCTCAGATTCTAAACCTCATTCATCCGCTCGTCCGAACCGACAATCATCCCGGTGTAATAGAAGAAGTTAACGAACTTCGCGCATAAGTTGTAGTCTTGAAAAATATGGTGCAAAACGTACCAGCTTCATCCAAATCACCGGCACCAACGGTACCACCAACAACCCAAATTTCAATATCATATGCCTCAACATCTCAATCTATACCTCGAGTATAATCATCATTCTACATGACATTCTACATCAGTTATCTTCGTTCGACATGGTGATTATGTAATCTCTAATGTTTTAGAGATTATTTATTCTAGTTCCAACTGAAAACTAAATGAGTTTAATATCATGTTAACTCATTAAATTCATGATTACATCTGAAGAAAATATATATGTATATATGTTTTCATAAAGATTGTAATTAAAAATTCTTTTGTACAAACTTTTAATAATAAAAATATTTTAACGGGTAGGTAATACCCGAGGAATATTTAAATTTCACATTAATAAGTTACACTGTATATTCTTCGAATCTGATTCAACAGTTATTCACTATCCTATTTACAACCACCGGGATACTTATCCGTTCACCAAAGAATAACTATTTTCATTCAAATTCAATTTCATATTTGAATTTTGACCTATCAGAATCCAACAAGTGGCATAATGAAGAAATAATGGACACAATAAAAATTGATTAGAAACAGACTAATTAACAATATTAAATTTTATTAAGAAACCACGCTAACAAAATCCTAGCTAACTGTTCCTAGCTAACTGTTAATTCCGTATTACATTTTATTTATCGCAATTTATTTATCGCAATTTATTTTATCGCAATTTATATTCTCGCAATTTTATTTATTGTCATTTAATTTCTGTTATTTACTTTACGCACTTTATTTATCGTCATTTAATTTCTGTTATTTATTTTACGCACTTTAAATATCGGGACACGTATACAAGGTTTTGACATATCATATCGACACATCTATATATATTATTTGGAATCACCATAGACACTCTATATGCAGTAATGATCGAGTTCTCTATACAGGGTTGAGGTTGATTCTATAATAATATATATACTTTGAGTTGTGATCGAGTCTGAGACATGTACACGGGTCACGATACGTATTAATTAATTCAAATATTATATATTAAACTATATATGAATGATTGCACTGTCAACTGTGGACTATCGACTGTGGACTAATAACATTGGACAATTAAAATGAATTAAAATATTGAATATAACATATGAAACTAAACAATTCTTCAAGTTTGCCACTTGATTTCGTCTTAAACATCATTTGTATCTTCACGATTACATTCTGCGTTCAAACCTTTCATGATTCTTGAAAACACCTCAATCGATAGGATGAATCAACCGCACTTCATCTACGGAAGGAAAGATTTATGCATATAGTTATGCACCTGAGAAACTCTCAGCAATTGAGTAAAAGTTCAACACGTAGCCGCGTCAGATCCTTTGGCATTTATTAACAAAAACAACTTTGCGATCCCTTTTCAAAATTAGCCAATTTTGTCACAACTCCAACAAGTCAACTTCGACTTTTCGTACGAAACAACCTTATTATAACGTTTATATATACGCGTGCTCTTTTATTGTTACTAGGTAACCTTTCATATTCCATCATATTACCATCAGCGTTTAATCATCTAAAAACACAATTCTCCTGAAACCACCTCGGATTAATAATCGATGATTCAGATATCATAGCATTAAATGCAGAGGAAACGGAAAAATGGTAGATGGTCTAAACGGACAAAAGTTTGATGATAAAGAAAGGAGTGTTAGGAACGCTCGATAGAAAATTGGGTATTGAAAAACAGATTGAGTTACCCATGAAGGAGACCAAGGACAAATACAAGGACCAAATCCTATATTCAAAGGATTCAGGTAATTCTGGATCCGTTGAAATCTTTAGAGAATATCTTGCTCCGAAGTCATGTTAAAATCTTGCGGAAAATCTTTCTCCATCAACCATCGAATTTAGAAATTTCAAAAATATCATCATCAATATCTTCGATATTTCTGAGGATATTTTCATAAATATTCTCGTCCGAAATTATATATCTCCTCGTGTTTCCTGTGTATCATTATATTGGAAACATTCAATAGAAAAATTTAGTACCGAAAAGTAGATTATGCGAAACTATGAAGAAATCCGTGGACAAATCACAAAGAATAAGTTTGACTTCAAAGAATCCAAATGATTCTGTTTCAAATGAAATCTTTAACGAATACCTTGCTTCCGAATCTAAACCCTTATGGATAAATCTTCTTCATCATCCATCGATATTAGAAATTCCAAGATACCATCGTATCTTTCATTATAAATATCCTCCATATTTCTGGAGATATTTTCATAACTATTCTTATCTGAAATTATTAATCTCTTCTTGCTATCAGTATTACATCATATAGAAACTGGTAGTTTCTATATTCTGTAAACTGTCGAGCTTAAAATATGAATGTTATTGAAGTAATGTTGGGAACTGATGCATGAATTAGTATAATATAATGACACTTGATCAACGTGATTATATTACAGTAAGTCATGCTGAGTTTCTAAATGGGACGTGATGATTCACAGATCATAACGTCATCATGTGCCATGTTACATAACTCTTTCATTCTGCTTAACTTCTGAACATATCAAGAAAGTATATTCTTGATAGTTCTATTTTCAGTGAATCTGGTAATTTGACAAATCAAATCGTACTATTACGTTTCCTTCTTATTTAGAACATTAATAATGTTCATTCTGAAACTTATATCTGCGAATTCTGGACCATTACTCGCTTGACTCGAGGACGGGAAGAGGAAACGAAAGAATGATACCTCGAAATAGAAATAGGAGCATAAACCGCAGCAAATAAGAGAGAATATTAACTATGGGTAATAATGATTATAGAAGACAGAAGCAGGGACATCAAAGTATAAGGGAAGATATAAAACCCAACAACCACCCAGGAACTACAAACCGTGTATATCAATGCGTATAGCGATATAAAGACACGGGAGAATGAAAAACACTATAACCCCAAGGTAATGGTAGAAGTAAGTAACCTCCTCCGGTGGTAGATGAAAAAGAAGTATGACAGATATAAAAGTTAGTAGTATATCAAGAATCAGAATGGGATGAAGCATATTGATGAGTATTTTAAAAGATGAATCAAGGAAGAAGGAATAGAAAGTGTGAGTTGTGGAAGATAAGGAAACGAAGGGGATGCATTTATAGCAAAATATCAGGCAGAGCAATCGAAACAGATTATCGTATTTAATCAAAGAAAATCCCGATTTCCTAAATCACCGAAGAACCAAATCTTATTATGTAAGATTTTCTTTAAATCCCGAGAATTTCGGAAATCAATCATAACTACGTCATCAGTTAAAACAATAGTTACTCATTTCGATCTTTCACGATGGCTTCATTTATACGCTTCGAGAAATCGAGTTATTTTATCCGTATTTCTTAATCATGATAAAACTCTATGTATCAACTCATATTCGTCATAATGACATTCTTACTGTTAGCCATGACGACCTCTATCAAATTTCGGGACGAAATTTCTTTTAACGGGTAGGTACTGTAGTGACCCGGAAATTTCCGATCAAATTTAAACTTTAATCTTTATATGTATCCGACACGATAAGCAAAAATCTGTAATGTTGAGTCTCGAAAAGTTTGAAACTATATTCATGTAATCAATCACCCTTTGACCATGCCTGACGATTCACGAACGATTATATGTAAATAGATATGTATGAATATATACATATGTGTAATTGAATTGGGAAATATTATCAAAACATTTAACGGTTTAGTTAATATGAATATAAGTTATGAGATCTATTTACGACTAGAAGACATTAATGGAATAATGAATGGATATTACTTTACATGAGGGTATTATTTTGATATAAGTTTATTATAATTTTGACAAGATTGAAAGATAATATCATAAGATTGAATTATTAGATACATTAAATTTTGAGTTTGAGTCTCTATTATGAGATCCACTTTGAATTAGGAAACCCTTACTTTTTAACGGTATTCGGAAATTTAGAAAAGTGAATTACATATAAGAACAAAAGTGTTATCATTGAGGATTAGACACAGGTTAATGAATAATTGAATTGCATAATACTTGATTGATCTATTTTCAAATGTGCAAAAACGATTTTCAATATAACATAACTTGGTTATCAAAATGTCTTTATAACGTAAGTTGGATCATTGGTTGTTAGTAATAAATAACGTGCAATGTATAATTAAAACGTGTTTAAGTATATTAAATATTTATGATTTCAAATTAGTTATGTAAATGATTGTAACATTTGTTAGTCGATTCAATTGATATTAAGTTATATTAGTTAGAAAGTTTAAGGAAATTAAAATGAACGTTTGTACATAAAAGAATTTTATCAAATTAAGTTCAAAGCATAAAACGTTACATGATATAATATTTCGATTATGTAAACGATCTTAAATTATACTTTGAAATATAATTAGTTTTGAGTAGATAAATATTATTTTATGAGATAAATATTTCAAACATATATATTGTGTATACATTTATAATTCAAAATATATATTTTAACTTAGTTATTAAACGTTTTGATTTAAAATATATTTGGACAAACAACGGGACTTTGATTTTATGAAATAAATGACCAAAACAATTAAAATGATCATGTTACAGTTAGAGTAAAACAGTTGCTATTGATTTGAGTCTTGTCATTCGTAAGGGTACGTTACATAAAATATAAAGTGCTAGTTTTCTTAGCGTACGAAACTTCGTTTGAAAAACCGAAAGTGGTACATGAGTCGAGTGACAACGTACGAGTCATTTTTGTAAAAATTATATTTTTATCACGAATGTAAATATAATATAATATATAATTAATTATATAAATTAAATATAATATATATATAATAATAATAAAGAAAACGTCGGCAGGAATTTTGTGTCAAATGTGAGATGTATATGGAACTCATGCAACTTGCATGAGAATCTCTCACAAACTCATGCAAGTTGCATGAGGGGGTTAGGTGGTGTTCAATTCCTTTAAAGTTCGAACGGTTTGATGATTCTGATTCATTTTTCACCTATCTCTCTTACTCCGTATTACTTACCTTATTTATTTATTTTAATTATTAATATTATTATTTAAGATTAGTATTAATCTTATGATCTTAATATTAGTAGTATTAGTATTTTTAAGTGGTGTTATTAGTAGTATTATACATAAAATATTACGACGAGGTCATGAGCGATTTATTTTCAAAATGGGTTTTTACAAGCAGGATAGAGCTAAGGAAATTATGGGGTATAGCTATGGAAGTTATGAGTATGGATCAAGGGTATAGCTCATGAGGTCAACCTAGTGTTTATTGTCTCCGTTGCATCTACGTACCTTTCTTGCAATATTGAATCTCAATATTGATACGTGAGCACTCATAACTTATCTTTTATTTATTAATTGTGTATCCCTGACTAGTGCTCGAGAAAATAGGATTATGCATGCTTGTATATTTGATATTGCCCGTAGATAGGTTATGTTAAATCTTAAAGGTTGTTATACTAGGGATGAAATAAGATATAAGATATGCATGTCCTTAGAAAGCTATCGAAAAATTATGAACTTTTCCTTTAGATGCCGAATGATTTTGACGGATAGATTAGAAGTTATCGTCAAATGAATTTTATTATTTTACACATATATAATGGTATAAATTAATATATAAATTTTAATATAAAACTTATGTATCAACAAATAAATTATATTATTTACTCTATTAAATTTTTTAAAAAATATTTTAAAATTACAAAACGACGATATTTAAAATTATATAATAATTATTTTTAAATTTTGGAAATCATTTTGAGTCAAACTAATTTTTGTCGACCTTTGCATATTAGTCTCGAGCATTAGGATTGTGGTACACTATGACTTAACTTAATTTATTAGACAAATATTGACAAATACATAAATATATATAAATAATTTAGGTTCGTGAATCCAAGGCCAACCTTATACCTGTTCAATGATGTTATATGTATTTTTACTACAAAATACAGTATGGTGAGTTTCATTTGCCTTTTTACCCTTTATATTTTTGGGCTGAGAATACATGCGCAACTTTTATATCTGTTTTACGAAATTGACACAAGTACGTGAAACTACATTTTATGGTTGGATTATTGAAGTCGAATATGCCCCTTTTTATTAAGTCTGGTAATCTAAGAATTAGGGAACAGACACCCTAATTGATGTGAATCCTAAAGATAGATCTATCGGGCCCAACAAGCCCCATCCAAAGTACCGGATGTTTTAGTACTTCGAAATTTATATCATGTCCGAAGGAGGATCCCGGAATGATGGGGATATTCTTATATATGCATATTGTTAATGTCGGTTACCAGGTGTTCAATCCATATGAATGATATTTTTGTCTCTATGCATGGGACGTATGTTTATGAGAAATGGAAATCTGTAATCTTGTGGTCTATTAAAATGATGGAAACGATTGTTTAAGTTAAACTAATGAACTCACCAACCTTTTGGTTGACACTTTAAAGCATGTTTATTCTCAGGTGTTAAAGAAATCTTCCGCTGTGCATTTGCTCATTTTAAAGATATTACTTGGAGTCTTTCATAGCATATTTCGAAGAATGTTGCATTCGAGTCATTGAGTTCATCAAAGATTATTATTAAATCAATTTATAGTTGGATAGTGGATATTATGAAATGGTATGCATGCCTGTCAATTTTTTTGATGTAAAGAAAGATTGTCTTTTAAAAACGAATGCAATGTTTGTAAAATGTATCATATAGAGGTCAAATACCTCGCAATGTAATCAACTATTGTGAATCGTTTATAATGTATATGAACGGGTCCTCACACATTCGGCCGTTTTAGGGTGATCTTGAGAATTTCAGCAAAATCTGAAACCCAAGGTTATGCGCCGCCAAATGGTACTCCATCTGGCGGCGCACACTAATGATTTAAAAAAACGTGTTTAATGAAGTGATGCTATATTCAAATTTATACCCGTTATACGTAATTACATTGCGAGTGCAATAATAGGCCTTAAAACGATATATACCATGCTAAGTCATGCATACACAAAACTAATAATAAGATATAAATTGAAAACGTTCAAAGAGAACAATAAAAATGAGTAAAATGTCTTTTTTCGGCATCCTAACGACCTCGAATGTCAAGACACTATCCAGGAGTCTTGATGTTAGGGTCGTTCTAGGGTGATCTCGAGAATTTCAGCACAATCTGAAACCCAAGGTTATGCGACGCCAAATGGTACTCCATCGGGCGGCGCATATTAATGATTTTAAAAAACGTATTTAATGAAGTAACATTAGATTCAAATTTATATGCATTATACATAATTACATTGAGAGTGAAATAAAAGACCATAAAACAATATGTACCATGCTAAGTCATTCATACATAAAAGGAATAATATGAATGAAATTAAAAACGGTCAAAATCGAAAAATGGCAAAATTGAAGGCTTTCGAGGTCTCGTTTCAAAAAATATTTGGGACAAACCGAACACGGCAGTTTTCCAACAGATAGATCCCGAAAAAATACACGATTTTAAAAAAACGGTGACTCAATCGGAGCTACGAGTCAAAAGATACGATAGATCTAACATTTTGGTCAGAGACACAAAACACTAAGCACCACGAACCGTCGGTGGTGTTTGGTGCGTGGTGCGATTTCGAGAGGAAAGATGTATTTTTCGTAATCTAGACGACCTCGAATGGCAAGAATGTTTAGGGAGTCTTGCTCGTTCGGCCGTTTTAGGGTGATCTTGAGAATTTTAGCACAATCTGAAACCCAAGGTTATGCGCCGCCAAATGGTACTCCATCTTGCGGCGCACACTAATGATTAAAAAAAACGTGTTTAATGAAGTGATGCTATATTCAAATTTATACCCATTATACGTAATTACATTGCGAGTGCAATAATAGGCCTTAAAACGATATATACCATGCTAAGTCATGCATACACAAAACTAATAATAAGATATAAATTGAAAACGTTCAAAGAGAACAATAAAAATGAGTAAAATCTCTTTTTTCGGCATCCTAACGACCTCGAATGTCAAGACACTATCCAGGAGTCTTGATGTTAGGGTCGTTCTAGGGTGATCTTGAGAATTTCAGCACAATCTGAAACCCAACGTTATGCGCCGCCAAATGTACTCCATCTGGCGGCGCAAATTAATGATTTTAAAAAGCGTATTTAATGAAGTGACATTAGATTCAAATTTATATGCATTATACATAATTACATTGAGAGTGAAATAAAAGACCATAAAACAATATGTACCATGGTAAGTCATTCATACACAAAAGGAATAATATGAATGAAATTCAAAACGGTCAAAATCGAAAAAGGCAAAATTGAAGGCTTTCGAGGTCTCGTTTCAAAAAATATTTGGGACAAACCGAACACGGCAGTTTTCCAACAGATAGATCCCGAAAAAATACACGATTTGAAAAAAACGGTGACTCAATCGGAGCTACGAGTCAAAAGATACGATAGATCTAACATTTTGGTCAGAGACACAAAACACTAAGCACCACGAACCGTCGGTGGTGTTTGGTGCGAGGTGCTATTTTGAGAGGAAAGATGTATTTTTCAAAATCTAAGCGACCTCGAATGGAAAGAACGTTCAGGGAGTCTTGCTCGTTCGGCCGTTTTAGGGTGATCTTGAGAATTTCAGCACAATCTGAAACCCAAGGTTATGCGCGGCCAAATGGTACTCCATCTGGCGGCGCACACTAATGAATTAAAAAAACGTGTTTAATGAAGTGATGCTATATTCAAATTTATACCCGTTATACATAATTACATAGCGAGTGCAATAATAGGCCTTAAAACGATATATACCATGCTAAGTCATGCATACACAAAACTAATAATAAGATATAAATTGAAAACGTTCAAAGAGAACAATAAAAATGAGTAAAATGTCTTTTTTCGGCATCCTAACGACCTCGAATGTCAAGACACTATCCAGGAGTCTTGATGTTAGGGTCGTTCTAGGGTGATCTCGAGAATTTCAGCACAATCTGAAACCCAAGGTTATGCGATGCCAAATGGTACTCCATCGGGCGTCGCATATTAATGATTTTAAAAAACGTATTTAATGAAGTAACATTAGATTCAAATTTATATGCATTATACATAATTACATTGAGAGTGAAATAAAAAACCATAAAAAAATATGTACCATGCTAAGTCATTCATACACAAAAGGAATAATATGAATGAAATTCAAAACGGTCAAAATCGAAAAAAGGCAAAATTGAAGGCTTTCGAGGTCTCGTTTCAAAAAATATTTGGGATAAACTGAACACAGCAGTTTTCCAACAGATAGATCCCGAAAAAATACACGATTTGAAAAAAACGGTGACTCAATCGGAGCTACGAGTCAAAAGTTACGATAGATCTAACATTTTGGTCAGAGACACAAAACACTAAGCACCACGAACCGTCGGTGGTGTTTGGTGCGTGGTGCGATTTCGAGAGGAAAGATGTATTTTTCGTAATCTAGACGACCTCGAATGGTAAGAACGTTCAGGGAGTTTTGCTCGTTCGGCCGTTTTAGGGTGATCTTGAGAATTTCAGCACAATCTGAAACCCAAGGTTATGCGCCGCCAAATGGTACTCCATCTGGTGGCGCACACTAATGATTTAAAAAAACGTGTTTAATGAAGTGATGCTATATTCAAATTTATACCCGTTATACGTAATTACATTGCGAGTGCAATAATTGGCCTTAAAACGATATATACCATGCTAAGTCATGCATACACAAAACTAATAATAAGATATAAATTGAAAACGTTCAAAGAGAACAATAAAAATGAGTAAAATCTCTTTTTTCGGCATCCTAACGACCTCGAATGTCAAGACACTATCCAGGAGTCGTGATGTTAGGGTCGTTCTAGGGTGATCTTGAGAATTTCAGCACAATCTGAAACCCAACGTTATGCGCCGCCAAATGTACTCCATCTGGCGGCGCAAATTAATGATTTTAAAAAGCGTATTTAATGAAGTGACATTAGATTCAAATTTATATGCATTATACATAATTACATTGAGAGTGAAATAAAAGACCATAAAACAATATGTACCATGCTAAGTCATTCATACACAAAAGGAATAATATGAATGAAATTCAAAACGGTCAAAATCGAAAAAAAGGTAAAAATTGAAGGCTTTCGAGGTCTCGTTTCAAAAAATATTTGGGACAAACCGAACACGACAGTTTTCCAACAGATAGATCCCGAAAAAATACACGATTTGAAAAAAACGGTAACTCAATCGGAGCTACGAGTCAAAAGATACGATAGATCTAACATTTTGGTCAGAGACACAAAACACTAAGCACCACGAACCGTCGGTGGTGTTTGGTGCGTGGTGCGATTTCGAGATGAAAGATGTATTTTTCGAAATCTACACGACCTCGAATGGCAAGAACGTTCAGGGAGTCTTGCTCGTTCGGCCGTTTTAGGGTGATCTTGAGAATTTCAGCACAATCTGAAACCCAAGGTTATGCGCCGCCAAATGGTACTCCATCTGGCGGCGCACACTAATGATTTAAAAAAACGTGTTTAATGAAGTGATGCTATATTCAAATTTATACCCGTTATACATAATTACATAGTGAGTGCAATAATAGGCCTTAAAACGATATATACCATGCTAAGTCATGCATACACAAAACTAATAATAAGATATAAATTGAAAACGTTCAAAGAGAACAATAAAAATGAGTAAAATGTCTTTTTTGGCATCCTAACGACCTCGAATGTCAAGTCACTATCCAGGAGTCTTGATGTTAGGGTCGTTCTAGGGTGATCTCGATAATTTCAGCACAATCTGAAACCCAAGGTTATGCGACGCCAAATGGTACTCCATCGGGCGGCGCATATTAATGATTTTAAAAAACGTATTTAATGAAGTAACAATTAGATTCAAATTTATATGCATTATACATAATTACATTGAGAGTAAAATAAAACAGCTTAAAACAATATGTACCATGCTAAGTTATTCATACACAAAAGGAATAATATGAATGAAATTTAAAACGGTCAAAATTGAAAAAATCAAATTTGAAGGCTTTCGAGGTCTCGTTTCGAAACATATTTGGGACAAACCTCCTACGGAAGTTTGCCAACAGATGGATCCCGAAAAAATACACGATTTGAAAAAAAAACGGTGACTCAATATGAGCTACGAGTCAAAAGATACGATAGATCTAACATTTTGGCCAGAGACAAAAAACACTAAGCACCACGAACCGTCGGTGGTGTTTTGTGCGTGGTGCGATTTCGAGAGGAAAGTTGTATTTTTTTAAATCTAGACGACCTCGAATGGAAAGAACGTTCAGGGAGTCTTGCTCGTTCGGCCGTTTTAGGGTGATCTTGAGAATTTCAGCACAATCTGAAACCCAAGGTTATGCGCCGCCAAATGGTACTCCATATGGCGGTGCACACTAATGATTTAAAAAACGTGTTTAATGAAGTGATGCTATATTCAAATTTATACCTGTTATACATAATTACATTGCGAGTGCAATAATAGGCCTTAAAACGATATATACCATGCTAAGTCATGCATACACAAAACTAATAATAAGATATAAATTGAAAACGTTCAAAGAGAACAATAAAAATGAGTAAAATGTCTTTTTCCGGTATCCTAACGACCTTGAATGTCAAGACACTATCCAGAAGTCTTGATGTTAGGGTCGTTCTAGGGTGATCTTGAGAATTTCAGCACAATCTGAAACCCAAGGTTATGCGCCGCCAAATGGTACTCCATCGGGCGGCGCATATTAATGATTTTAAAAAACGTATTTAATCAAGTAACATTAGATTCAAATTTATATGCATTATACATAATTACATTGAGAGTAAAATAAAACAGCTTAAAACAATATGTACCATGCTAAGTTATTCATACACAAAAGGAATAATATGAATGAAATTTAAAACGGTCAAAATCGAAAAAAGGCAAAATTGAAGGCTTTCGAGGTCTCGTTTCGAAAAATATTTGGGACAAACCTCCTACGGAAGTTTGCCAACAGATAGATCCCGAAAAAATACATGATTTGAAAAAAAACGGTGACTCAATCTGAGCTACGAGTCAAAAGATACGATAGATCTAACATTTTGGCCAGAGACAAAAAACACTAAGCACCACGAACCGTCGGTGGTGTTTTGTGCGTGGTGCGATTTCGAGAGGAAAGATGTATTTTTTGAAATCTAGACGACCTCGAATGGCAAGAACGTGTAGGGAGTCTTGCTCGTTCGACCGTTTTAGGGTGATCTTGAGAATTTCATCACAATCTGAAACCCAAGGTTATGCGCCGCCAAATGGTACTCCATCTGGCGGCGCATACTAATGATTTAAAAAAACGTATTTAATGAAGTGATACTATATTCAAATTTATACCCGTTATACATAGTTACATTGCGAGTGAAATAATGGGCCTTAAAACGATATATACCATACTAAGTCATGCATACACAAAAATAATAATAAGATATAAATTGAAAACGTTCAAAGAGAACAATAAAAATGAGTAAAATGTCTTTTTCGGCATCCTAACGACCTCGAATGTCAAGACACTATCCAGGAGTCTTGATGTTAGGGTCGTTCTAGGGTGATCTTGAGAATTTCAGCACAATCTGAAACCCAACGTTATGCGCCGCCAAATGGTACTCCATCTGGCGGCGCAAATTAATGATTTTAAAAAGCGTATTTAATGAAGTGACATTTGATTCAAATTTATATGCATTATACATAATTACATTGAGAGTGAAATAAAAGACCATAAAACAATATGTACCATGCTAAGTCATTCATACACAAAAGGAATAATATGAATGAAATTCAAAACGGTCAAAATCGAAAAAAGGCAAAATTGAAGGCTTTCGAGGTCTCATTTCAAAAAATATTTGGGACAAACCGAACACGAAAGTTTTCCAACAGATAGATCCCAAAAAAATACACGATTTGATAAAAACGGTGAATCAATCGGAGCTACGAGTCAAAAGATACGATAGATCTAACATTTTGGTCAGAGACACAAAACACTAAGCACCACTAACCGTCGGTGGTGTTTGGTGCGTGGTGCGATTTCGAGAGGAAAGATGTATTTTTCGAAATCTAGACGACCTCGAATGGCAAGAACGTTCAGGGAGTCTTGCTCATTCGGCCGTTTTAGGGTGATCTTGAGAATTTCCGCACAATCTGAAACCCAAGGTTATGCGCCGCCAAATGGTACTCCATCTGGCGGCGCACACTAATGATTTAAAAAAACGTGTTTAATGAAGTGATGCTATATTCAAATTTATGCCTGTTATACGTAATTACATTGCGAGTGCAATAATAGGCCTTAAAACGATATATACTGAAATGTCCCGTTCTTATTGATTAAAAACGTTCCATATTAATTGATTTCGTTGCGAGGTTTTGACCTCTATATGAGACGTTTTTCAAAGACTGCATTCATTTTAAAACAAACCATAACCTTTATTTCATCAATAAAGGTTTAAAAAGCTTTACGTAGATTATCAAATAATGATAATCTAAAATATCCTGTTTACACACGACCATTACATAATGGTTTACAATACAAATATGTTACAACAAAATAAGTTTCTTGAATGCAGTTTTTACACAATATCATACAAGCATGGACTCCAAATCTCTTCCTTATTTAAGTATGCGACAGCGGAAGCTCTTAATAATCACCTGAGAATAAACATGCTTAAAACGTCAACAAAAATGTTGGTGAGTTATAGGTTTAACCTATATATATCAAATCATAATAATAGACCACAAGATTTTATATTTCAATACACATCCCATACATAGAGATAAAAATCATTCATATGGTGAACACATGGTAACCGACATTAACAAGATGCATATATAAGAATATCCCCATCATTCCGGGACACCCTTCGGATATGATATAAATTTCGAAGTACTAAAGCATCCGGTACTTTGGATGGGGTTTGTTAGGCCCAATAGATCTATCTTTAGGATTCGCGTCAATTAGGGTGTCTGTTCCCTAATTCTTAGATTACCAGACTTAATAAAAAGGGGCATATTCGATTTCGATAATTCAACCATAGAATGTAGTTTCATGTACTTGTGTCTATTTTGTAAATCATTTATAAAACCTGCATGTATTCTCATCCCAAAAATATTAGATTTTAAAAGTGGGACTATAACTCACTTTCACAGATTTTTACTTCGTCGGGAAGTAAGACTTGGCCACTGGTTGATTCACGAACCTATAACAATATATACATATATATCAAAGTATGTTCAAAATATATTTACAACACTTTTAATATATTTTGATGTTTTAAGTTTATTAAGTCAGCTGTCCTCGTTAGTAACCTACAACTAGTTGTCCACAGTTAGATGTACAGAAATAAATCGATAAATATTATCTTGAATCAATCCACGACCCAGTGTATACGTATCTCAGTATTGATCACAACTCAAACTATATATATTTTGGAATCAACCTCAACCCTGTATAGCTAACTCCAACATTCACATATAGAGTGTCTATGGTTGTTCCGAAATATATATAGATGTGTCGACATGATAGGTCGAAACATTGTATACGTGTCTATGGTATCTCAAGATTACATAATATACAATACAAGTTGATTAAGTTATGGTTGGAATAGATTTGTTACCAATTTTCACGTAGCTAAAATGAGAAAAATTATCCAATCTTGTTTTACCCATAACTTCTTCATTTTAAATCCGTTTTGAGTGAATCAAATTGCTATGGTTTCATATTGAACTCTATTTTATGAATCTAAACAGAAAAAGTATAGGTTTATAATCGGAAAAATAAGTTACAAGTCGTTTTTGTAAAGGTAGTCATTTCAGTCGAAAGAACGACGTCTAGATGACCATTTTAGAAAACATACTTTTAAATCATTTTTGGATATAGTTTCATGTTCATAATAAAAATCATTTTCTCAGAATAACAACTTTTAAATCAAAGTTTATCATAGTTTTTAATTAACTAACCCAAAACAGCCCGCGGTGTTACTACGACGGCGTAAATCCGGTTTTACGGTGTTTTTCGTGTTTCCAGGTTTTAAATCATTAAGTTAGCATATCATATAGATATAGAACATGTGTTTAGTTGATTTTAAAAGTCAAGTTAGAAGGATTAACTTTTGTTTGTGAACAAGTTTAGAATTAACTAAACTATGTTCTAGTGATTACAAGTTTAAACCTTCGAATAAGATAGATTTATATGTATGAATCGAATGATGTTATGAACATCATTACTACCTTAAGTTCCTTGGATAAACCTACTGAAAAAGAGAAAAATGGATCTAGCTTCAATGGATCCTTGGATGGCTCGAAGTTCTTGAAGCAGAATCATGACACGAAAACAAGTTCAAGTAAGATCATCACTTGAAATAAGATTGTTATAGTTATAGAAATTGAACCAAAGTTTGAATATGATTATTATCTTGTATTAGAATGATAACCTACTGTAAGAAACAAAGATTTCTTGAGGTTGGATGATCACCTTACAAGATTGGAAGTGAGCTAGCAAACTTGAAAGTATTCTTGATTTTATGTAACTAGAACTTGTAGAATTTATGAAGAACACTTAGAACTTGAAGATAGAACTTGAGAGAGATCAATTAGAAGAAGAAAATTGAAGAATGAAAGTGTTTGTAGGTGTTTTTGGTCGTTGGTGTATGGATTAGATATAAAGGATATGTAATTTTGTTTTCATGTAAATAAGTCATGAATGATTACTCATATTTTTGTAATTTTATGAGATATTTCATGCTAGTTTCCAAATGATGGTTCCCACATGTGTTAGGTGACTCACATGGGCTGCTAAGAGCTGATCATTGGAGTGTATATACCAATAGTACATACATCTAAAAGCTGTGTATTGTACGAGTACGAATACGGGTGCATACGAGTAGAATTGTTGATGAAACTGAACGAGGATGTAATTGTAAGCATTTTTGTTAAGTAGAAGTATTTTGATAAGTGTATTGAAGTCTTTCAAAAGTGTATAAATACATATTAAAACACTACATGTATATACATTTTAACTGAGTCGTTAAGTCATCGTTAGTCGTTACATGTAAGTGTTGTTTTGAAACCTTTAGGTTAACGATCTTGTTAAATGTTGTTAACCCAATGTTTATAATATCAAATGAGATTTTAAATTATTATATTATCATGATATTATCATGTATGAATATCTCTTAATAGGATATATATACATTAAATGTCTTTACAACGATAATCGTTACATATATGTCTCGTTTAAAAATCATTAAGTTAGTAGTCTTGTTTTTACATATGTAGTTCATTGTTAATATACTTAATGATATGTTTACTTATCATAGTATCATGTTAACTATATATATATCCATATATATATATCATCATATAGTTTTTACAAGTTTTAACGTTCGTGAATTACCGGTCAACTTGGGTGGTCAATTGTCTATATGAAACATATTTCAATTAATCAAGTCTTAACAAGTTTGATTGCTTAACATGTTGGAAAAATTTAATCATGTAAATATCAATCTCAATTAATATATATAAACATGGAAAAGTTCGGGTCACTACAGTACCTACCCGTTAAATAAATTTCGTCCCGAAATTTTAAGCTGTTGAAGGTGTTGACGAATCTTCTGGAAACAGATGCGGGTATTTCTTATTCATCTGATCTTCATGCTTCCAGGTGAACTCGGGCCCTCTAAGAGCATTCCATCGAACCTTAACAATTGGTATCTTGTTTTGCTTAAGTCTTTTAACCTCACGATCCATTATTTCGACGGGTTCTTCGATGAATTGAAGTTTTTCGTTGATTTGGATTTCATCTAACGGAATAGTGAGATCTTATTTAGCAAAACATTTCTTCAAATTCGAGACGTGGAAAGTGTTATGTACAGCCGCGAGTTGTTGAGGTAACTCAAGTCGGTAAGCTACTGGTCCGACACGATCAATAATCTTGAATGGTCCAATATACCTTGGATTTAATTTCCCTCGTTTACCAAATCGAACAACGCCTTTCCAAGGTGCAACTTTAAGCATGACCATCTCTCCAATTTCAAATTCTACATCTTTTCTTTTAATGTCAGCGTAGCTCTTTTGTCGACTTTGGGCGGTTTTCAACCGTTGTTGAATTTGGATGATCTTCTCGGTAGTTTCTTGTATAATCTCCGGACCCGTAATCTGTCTATCCCCCACTTCACTCCAACAAATCGGAGACCTGCACTTTCTACCATAAAGTGCTTCAAACGGCACCATCTCAATGCTTGAATGGTGGCTGTTGTTGTAGGAAAATTCTGCTAACGGTAGATGTCGATCCCAACTGTTTCCGAAATCAATAACACATGCTCGTAGCATGTCTTCAAGCATTTGTATCGTCCTTTCGCTCTGCCCATCAGTTTGTGGATGATAGGCAGTACTCATGTCTAGACGAGTTCCTAATGCTTGCTGTAATGTCTGCCAGAATCTTGAAATAAATCTGCCATCCCTATCAGAGATAATAGAGATTGGTATTCCATGTCTGGAGACGACTTCCTTCAAATACAGTCGTGCTAATTTCTCCATCTTGTCATCTTCTCTTATTGGCAGGAAGTGTGCTGATTTGGTGAGATGATCAACTATTACCCAAATAGTATCAAAACCACTTGTAGTCCTTGGCAATTTAGTGATGAAATCCATGGTAATGTTTTCCCATTTCCATTCCGGGATTTCGGGTTGTTGAAGTAGACCTGATGGTTTCTGATGCTCAGCTTTGACCTTAGAACACGTCAAACATTCTCCTACGTATTTAGCAACATCGGCTTTCATACCCGGCCACCAAAAATGTTTCTTGAGATCCTTGTACATCTTCCCCGTTCCAGGATGTATTGAGTATCTGGTTTTATGAGCTTCTCTAAGTACCATTCCTCTCATATCTCCAAATTTTGGTACCCAAATCCTTTCAGCCCTATACCGGGTTCCGTCTTCCCGAATATTAAGATGCTTCTCCGATCCTTTGGGTATTTCATCCTTTAAATTTCCCTCTTTTAAAACTCCTTGTTGCGCCTCCTTTATTTGAGTAGTAAGGTTATTATGAATCATTATATTCATAGATTTTACTCGAATGGGTTCTCTGTCCTTCCTGCTCAAGGCATCGGCTACCACATTTGCCTTCCCCGGGTGGTAACGAATCTCAAAGTCGTAATCATTCAACAATTCAATCCACCTACGCTGCCTCATATTCAGTTGTTTCTGATTAAATATGTGTTGAAGACTTTTGTGGTCGATATATATAATACTTTTGACCCCATATAAGTAGTGCCTCCAAGTCTTTAATGCAAAAACAACCGCGCCTAATTCCAAATCATGCGTCGTATAATTTTGTTCGTGAATCTTCAATTGTCTAGACGCATAAGCAATCACCTTCGTTCGTTGCATTAATACACAACTGAGACTTTGCTTTGATGCATCACAATAAATCACAAAATCATCATTCCCTTCAGGCAATGACAATATAGGTGCCGTAGTTAGCTTTTTCTTCAATAACTGAAACGCTTTCTCTTGTTCATCATTCCATTCAAATTTCTTCCCTTTATGCGTTAATGCAGTCAAGGGTTTTGCTATTCTGGAAAAGTCTTGGATGAACCTTCTGTAGTAACCAGCTAGTCCTAAAAACTGGCGTATGTGTTTCGTAGTTTTCGGGGTTTCCCACTTTTCAACAGTTTCTATCTTTGCCGGATCCACCTTAATACCTTCTTTGTTCACTATGTGACCGAGGAATTGAACTTCTTCCAACCAAAATGCACACTTTGAAAACTTAGCGTACAATTCTTCCTTCCTCAATACTTCTAACACCTTTCTCAAATGTTCACCGTGTTCTTGGTCATTCTTTGAGTAAATAAGTATGTCATCAATGAAAACAATGACAAACTTGTCAAGGTATGGTCCACACACTCGGTTCATAAGGTCCATGAACACAGCTGGTGCATTAGTTAAACCAAACGGCATGACCATAAACTCGTAATGACCGTAACGTGTTCTGAAAGCAGTCTTTGGAATATCATCTTCTTTCACCCGCATTTGATGATACCCGGAACGTAAGTCAATCTTTGAATAAACAGACGAGCCTTGTAGTTGATCAAATAAGTCGTCGATTCTCGGTAGTGGGTAGCGGTTCTTGATGGTAAGTTTGTTCAACTCTCGGTAGTCGATACACAACCTGAATGTACCATCTTTCTTCTTGACAAACAAAACAGGAGCTCCCCACGGTGATGTGCTTGGTCGAATGAAACCACGCTCTAAAAGTTCTTGTAATTGGCTTTGCAGTTCTTTCATCTCGCTGGGTGCGAGTCTGTAAGGAGCACGAGCTATTGGTGCAGCTCCTGGTACAAGATCTATTTGAAATTCAACGGATCGATGTGGGGGTAATCTCGGTAATTCTTTCGGAAATACATCGGGAAATTCTTTTGCAATGGGAACATCATTGATGCTCTTTTCTTCAGTTTGTACTTTCTCGACGTGTGCTAGAACAGCATAGCAACCTTTTCTTATTAGTTTTTGTGCCTTCAAATTACTAATAATATGTAGCTTCGTGTTGCCCTTTTCTCCGTACACCATTAAGGGTTTTCCTTTTTCTCGTATAATGCGAATTGCATTTTTGTAACAAACGATCTCTGCTTTCACTTCTTTCAACCAGTCCATACCAATTATCACATCAAAACTCCCTAACTCTACTGGTATCAAATCAATCTTAAATGTTTCGCTAACCAGTTTAATTTCTCGATTCCGACATATATTATCTGCTGAAATTAATTTACCATTTGCTAATTCGAGTAAAAATTTACTATCCAAAGGCGTCAATGGACAACTTAATTTAGCACAAAAATCTCTACTCATATAGCTTCTATCCGCACCCGAATCAAATAAAACGTAAGCAGATTTATTGTCAATAAGAAACGTACCCGTAACAAGCTCCGGGTCTTCCTGTGCCTCTGCCGCATTAATATTGAAAACTCTTCCGCGGCCTTGTCCATTCGTGTTCTCCTGGTTCGGGCAATTTCTAATAATGTGGCCCGGTTTTCCACATTTATAACAAACTACATTGGCATAACTTGCTCCGACACTACTTGCTCCGCCATTACTCGTTCCGACACCATTTGTTCCTTTCGTTCTATTAACCCCTGGTCCGTAGACCTCACACTTCGCCGCGCTATGACCATTTCTTTTACACTTGTTGCAAAATTTGGTGCAGAACCCCGAGTGATACTTTTCACACCTTTGGCATAGCTGCTTCTGATTGTTGTTGTTGTTGTTGCGGTTATTATTGTTGTTGGGATGATTGTTGTAGTTGCTGTTGTTGTTGTTGTTGTTGTTGTTGGGCCGTTTGTTGTAGTTGCGATTGATGTTGCGATTGTTGGGATAACTGTTGCGATTATTGTTGTAATTGCTGTTGTTGTTGTATTGGTGATTCTTATCACCGTTTTCCTCCCACTTTCTTTTGACTTGCTTCACATTGGCCTCTTCAGCAGTCTGTTCTTTAATTCTTTCTTCAATCTGGTTCACTAGTTTGTGAGCCATTTTACATGCCTGTTGTATGGAGGCGGGCTCGTGTGAACTTATATCTTCTTGGATTCTTTCCGGTAATCCTTTCACGAACGCGTCGATCTTCTCTTCCTCATCTTCGAATGCTCCCGGACACAATAGGCACAATTCTGTGAATCGTCTTTTGTACGTGGTAATATCAAATCCTTGGGTTCGTAACCCTCTAAGTTCTGTCTTGAGCTTATTGACCTCGGTTCTGGGACGGTACTTCTCGTTCATCAAGTGCTTGAATGCTGACCACGGTAGTGCGTACGCATCGTCTTGTCCCACTTGCTCTAGATAGGTATTCCACCATGTTAACGCAGAACCTGTGAAGGTATGCGTAGCGTACTTCACTTTTTCCTCTTCAGTACACTTACTTATGGCAAACACCGATTCGACCTTCTCGGTCCACCGTTTCAATCCGATCGGTCCTTCGGTTCCATCAAATTCCAAAGGTTTGCAGGCAGTGAATTCTTTGTAGGTGCATCCTACACGATTTCCTGTACTGCCAGATCCAAGGTTATTGTTGGTATGTAGCGCAGCCTGTACTACGGCTATGTTTGAAGCTAGAAAAGAACGGAATTCCTCTTCATTCATATTCACGGTGTGTCGAGTAGTCGGTGCCATTTCCTTCAAAATAGTCAAATGGAACAAGTTAATCATACAGAATATTAAGAGTAGTTAATAGTATTTCGTAGCATAATATGAACTCATTTATAAAAGCTTTTTCTTCATATTAGCGTTTTATAAGTTTAAATTCGGGTAGTACCTACCCGTTAAGTTCATACTTAGTAGCTAATATACAATTCAACTACTACAATTCTATATGAAAAACTGATTGTAATAATATTTCGCGTTCAAACTTTTATACAATATTTTACAAACTTACAATACCGCTTATTTTACATAAAGCATGAAATATAGCACACAATAACTTTGATACAAGATAGTTGTGAAGATAATTCTAGCTAGTACACAAGTCGTTCAGCAAAGGCAATAAAGACACGTAATTCATACGTCCAGAAACAAGTCATGCATTCTGGTTTTACTAGGACTACTTCCCATCCTTGGTCTTGTGGAACATAACCATTATGGCCATTGATAAGACAACATGTTGTAATGTCATCAAAGGGACGAGGGTTACGTAATGACCAACAGTCTCGTAATAACCTAAAAACCTCATTTCTTACCCCAATTACCGACTCCGTCACTTGTGGGAACGTTTTGTTTAATAGTTGTAGCCCGATGTTCTTGTTCTCACTTTGGTGAGAAGCGAACATTACTAACCCGTAAGCATAACATGCTTCTTTATGTTGCATGTTAGCCGCTTTTTCTAAATCACGAAGTCCTATATTCGGATATACTGAGTCAAAATAATTTCTTAACCCGTTGCGTAAAATAGCATTTGGGTTCCCCACAATATATGCGTCAAAGTAAACACATCGTAACTTATAGATTTCCCAATGTGATATTCCCCATCTTCCGAACGAAAGCCTTTTATAAACCAAGGCATTCTTGGAACGTTCTTCGAATGTCTTACAAACTGATCTCGCCTTAAATAGTTGTGCCGAGGAATTCTGACCGACTCTAGACAAGATTTCATCAATCATGTCTCCGGGTAGGTCTCTTAAAATATTGGGTTGTCTATCCATTTTGTGTTTTTATACTGTAAAATAGACAAGAGTTAGATTCATAAAAAAAATACTTATTAATACAAGCAATTTTTACATACATCATAAAGCATAAGCACACTATATTACATATATTACACCACACGAATATAACTATCTTATTCCGACTCGCTCGTTTCTTCTTGTTCGGTTTTGGTTCGTTTTGCCAAGTTTCTAGGGATATATGATGTTCCCCTAATATGAGCCGTCGTTATCCACATTGGTTTAGAAAAACCTGGTGGTTTAGAGGTTCCCGGGTCATTGTTACAACTTAAGGACTTCGGGGGTTGACGATACATATAAAGTTCATCGGGGTTGGAATTAGATTTCTCTATTTTTATGCCCTTTCCCTTATTATTTTCTTTTGCCTTTTTAAATTCGGTTGGGGTAATTTCTATAACATCATCGGAATTCTCGTCGGAATCCGATTCATCGGAGAATTGGTAATCCTCCCAATATTTTGCTTCCTTGGCGGAAACACCATTGACCATAATTAACCTTGGTCGGTTGGTTGAGGATTCTCTTTTACTTAACCGTTTTATTATTTCCCCCACCGGTTCTATTTCTTCTTCCGGTTCCGATTCTTCTTCCGGTTCCGATTCTTCTTCCGGTTCCGACTCTTCTTCCGGTTCCTCTTCGGGAACTTGTGAATCAGTCCACGAATCATTCCAATTTACATTTGACTCTTCATTATTATTAGGTGAGTCAATGGGACTTGTTCTAGAGGTAGACATCTATCACATAATATCAAACACGATAAGAGATTAATATATCACATAATATTCATATGTTAAAAATATATAGTTTCCAACAAAAATGTTAAGCAATCATTTTTAAAGAAAATACGGTCGAAGTCCAGACTCACTAATGCATCCTAACAAACTCGATATGACACAATAATGCAAATTTTCTGGTTCTCTAAGACCAATGCTCTGATACCAACTGAAATGTCCCGTTCTTAGTGATTAAAAACGTTCCATATTAATTGATTTCGTTGCGAGGTTTTGACCTCTATATGAGACGTTTTTCAAAGACTGCATTCATTTTAAAACAAACCATAACCTTTATTTCATCAATAAAGGTTTAAAAAGCTTTACGTAGATTATCAAATAATGATAATCTAAAATATCCTGTTTACACACGACCATTACATAATGGTTTACAATACAAATATGTTACAACAAAATAAGTTTCTTGAATGCAGTTTTTACACAATATCATACAAGCATGGACTCCAAATCTCGTCCTTATTTAAGTATGCGACAGCGGAAGCTCTTAATAATCACCTGAGAATAAACATGCTTAAAACGCCAACAAAAATGTTGGTGAGTTATAGGTTTAACCTATATATATCAAATCATAATAATAGACCACAAGATTTCATATTTCAATACACATCCCATACATAGAGATAAAAATCATTCATATGGTGAACACCTGGTAACCGACATTAACAAGATGCATATATAAGAATATCCCCATCATTCCGGGACACCCTTCGGATATGATATAAATTTCGAAGTACTAAAGCATCCGGTACTTTGGATGGGGTTTGTTAGGCCCAATAGATCTATCTTTAGGATTCGCGTCAATTAGGGTGTCTGTTCCCTAATTCTTAGATTACCAGACTTAATAAAAAGGGGCATATTCGATTTCGATAATTCAACCATAGAATGTAGTTTCATGTACTTGTGTCTATTTTGTAAATCATTTATAAAACCTGCATGTATTCTCATCCCAAAAATATTAGATTTTAAAAGTGGGACTATAACTCACTTTCACAGATTTTTACTTCGTCGGGAAGTAAGACTTGGCCACTGGTTGATTCACGAACCTATAACAATATATACATATATATCAAAGTATGTTCAAAATATATTTACAACACTTTTAATATATTTTGATGTTTTAAGTTTATTAAGTCAGCTGTCCTCGTTAGTAACCTACAACTAGTTGTCCACAGTTAGATGTACAGAAATAAATCGATAAATATTATCTTGAATCAATCCACGACCCAGTGTATACGTATCTCAGTATTGATCACAACTCAAACTATATATATTTTGGAATCAACCTCAACCCTGTATAGCTAACTCCAACATTCACATATAGAGTGTCTATGGTTGTTCCGAAATATATATAGATGTGTCGACATGATAGGTCGAAACATTGTATACGTGTCTATGGTATCTCAAGATTACATAATATACAATACAAGTTGATTAAGTTATGGTTGGAATAGATTTGTTACCAATTTTCACGTAGCTAAAATGAGAAAAATTATCCAATCTTGTTTTACCCATAACTTCTTCATTTTAAATCCGTTTTGAGTGAATCAAATTGCTATGGTTTCATATTGAACTCTATTTTATGAATCTAAATAGAAAAAGTATAGGTTTATAGTCGGAAAAATAAGTTACAAGTCGTTTTTGTAAAGGTAGTCATTTCAGTCGAAAGAACGACGTCTAGATGACCATTTTAGAAAACATACTTTCACTTTGAGTTTAACCATAATTTTTGGATATAGTTTCATGTTCATAATAAAAATCATTTTTTCAGAATAACAACTTTTAAATCAAATTTTATCATAGTTTTTAATTAACTAACCCAAAACAGCCCGCGGTGTTACTACGACGGCGTAAATCCGGTTTTACGGTGTTTTTCGTGTTTCCAGGTTTTAAATCATTAAGTTAGAATATCATATAGATATAGAACATGTGTTTAGTTGATTTTAAAAGTCAAGTTAGAAGGATTAACTTTTGTTTGTGAACAAGTTTAGAATTAACTAAACTATGTTCTAGTGATTACAAGTTTAAACCTTCGAATAAGATAGATTTATATGTATGAATCGAATGATGTTATGAACATCATTACTACCTTAAGTTCCTTGGATAAACCTACTGGAAAAGAGAAAAATGGATCTAGCTTCAATGGATCCTTGGATGGCTCGAAGTTCTTGAAGCAGAATCATGACACGAAAACAAGTTCAAGTAAGATCATCACTTGAAATAAGATTGTTATAGTTATAGAAATTGAACCAAAGTTTGAATATGATTATTACCTTGTATTAGAATGATAACCTACTGTAAGAAACACAGATTTCTTGAGGTTGGATGATCACCTTACAAGATTGTAAGTGAGCTAGCAAACTTGAAAGTATTCTTGATTTTATGTAACTAGAACTTGTAGAATTTATGAAGAACACTTAGAACTTGAAGATAGAACTTGAGAGAGATCAATTAGATGAAGAAAATTGAAGAATGAAAGTGTTTGTAGGTGTTTTTGGTCGTTGGTGTATGGATTAGATATAAAGGATATGTAATTTTGTTTTCATGTAAATAAGTCATGAATGATTACTCATATTTTTGTAATTTTATGAGATATTTCATGCTAGTTGCCAAATGATGGTTCCCACATGTGTTAGGTGACTCACATGGGCTACTAAGAGCTGATCATTGGAGTGTATATACCAATAGTACATACATCTAAAAGCTGTGTATTGTACGAGTACGAATACGGGTGCATACGAGTAGAATTGTTGATGAAACTGAACGAGGATGTAATTGTAAGCATTTTTGTTAAGTAGAAGTATTTTGATAAGTGTATTGAAGTCTTTCAAAAGTGTATAAATACATATTAAAACACTACATGTATATACATTTTAACTGAGTCGTTAAGTCATCGTTAGTCGTTACATGTAAGTGTTGTTTTGAAACCTTTAGGTTAACGATCTTGTTAAATGTTGTTAACCCAATGTTTATAATATCAAATGAGATTTTAAATTATTATATTATCATGATATTATGATGTATGAATATCTCTTAATAGGATATATATACATTAAATGTCTTTACAACGATAATCGTTACATATATGTCTCGTTTAAAAATCAGTAAGTTAGTAGTCTTGTTTTTACATATGTAGTTCATTGTTAATATACTTAATGATATGTTTACTTATCATAGTATCATGTTAACTATATATATATCCATATATATATCATCATATAGTTTTTACAAGTTTTAACGTTCGTGAATTACCGGTCAACTTGGGTGGTCAATTGTCTATATTTCAATTAATCAAGTCTTAACAAGTTTGATTGCTTAATATGTTGGAAACATTTAATCATGTAAATATCAATCTCAATTAATATATATAAACATGGAAAAGTTCGGGTCACTACATATACCATGCTAAGTCATGCATACACAAAACTAATAATAAGATATAAATTGAAAACGTTCAAAGAGAACAATAAAAATGAGTAAAATCTCTTTTTTCGGCATCCTAACGACCTCGAATGTCAAGACACTATCCAGGAGTCTTGATGTTAGGGTCGTTCTAGGGTGATTTCGAGAATTTCAGCACAATCTGAAACCCAACGTTATGCGCCGCCAAATGGTACTCCATCTGGCGGCGCAAATTAATGATTTTAAAAAGCGTATTTAATGAAGTGACATTAGATTCAAATTTATATGCATTATACATAATTACATTGAGAGTGAAATAAAAGACCATAAAACAATATGTACCATGCTAAGTCATTCATACACAAAAGGAATAATATGAATGAAATTCAAAACGGTCAAAATCGAAAAAAGGCAAAATTGAAGGCTTTCGAGGTCTCGTTTCAAAAAATATTTGGGACAAACCGAACACGGCAGTTTTCCAACAGATAGATCCTGAAAATTACACGATTTGAAAAAAACGGTGACTCAATCGGAGCTACGAGTCAAAAGATACGATAGATCTAACATTTTGGTCAGAGACACAAAACACTAAGCACCACGAACCGTCGGTGGTGTTTGGTGCGTGGTGCGATTTCGAGAGGAAAGATGTATTTTTCGAAATCTAGACGACCTCGAATGGCAAGAACATTCAGGGAGTCTTGCTCGTTCGGCCGTTTTAGGGTGATCTTGAGAATTTCAGCACAATCTGAAACCCAAGGTTATGCGCCGCCAAATGGTACTCCATCTGGCGGCGCACACTAATGATTTAAAAAAAACGTGTTTAATGAAGTGATGCTATATTCAAATTTATACCCGTTATACGTAATTACATTGCGAGTGCAATAATAGGCCTTAAAATGATATATACCATGCTAAGTCATGCATACACAAAACTAATAATAAGATATAAATTGAAAATGTTCAAAGAGAACAATAAAAATGAGTAAAATGTCTTTTTTCGGCATCCTAACGACCTCGAATGTCAAGACGCTATCCAGGAGTCTTGATGTTAGGGTCGTTCTAGGGTGATCTCGAGAATTTCAGCACAATCTGAAACCCAAGGTTATGCGACGCCAAATGGTACTCCATCGGGCGGCGCATATTAATGATTTTGAAAAACGTATTTAATGAAGTAACATTAGATTCAAATTTATATGCATTATACATAATTATATTGAGAGTAAAATAAAACAGCTTAAAACAATATGTACCATGCTAAGTTATTCATACACAAAAGGAATAATATGAATGAAATTTAAAACGGTCAAAATCGAAAAAATCAAAATTGAAGGCTTTCGAGGTCTCGTTTCGAAACACATTTGGGACAAACCTCCTACGGAAGTTTGCCAACAGATAGATCCCGAAAAAATACACGATTTTAAAAAAAACGGTGAGTCAATCTGAGCTACGAGTCAAAAGATATGATAGATCTAACATTTTGGCCAGAGACAAAAAACACTAAGCACCACGAACTGTCGGTGGTGTTTTGTGCGCAGTGCGATTTCGAGAGGAAAGATGTATTTTTTGAAATCTAGACGACCTCGACTGGCAAGAACGTGCAGGGAGTCTTGCTCGTTCGACCTTTTTAGGGTGATCTTGAGAATTTCATCACAATCTGAAACCCAAGGTTATGCGCCGCCAAATGGTACTCCATCTGGCGGCGCATACTAATGATTTAAAAAACGTATTTAATGAAGTGATACTATATTCAAATTTATACCCGTTATACATAATTACATTGCGAGTGAAATAATAGGCCTTAAAACGATATATACCATGCTAAGTCATGCATATACAAAAATAATAATAAGATATAAATTGAAAACGTTCAAAGAGAACAATAAAAATGAGTAAAATGTCTTTTTCGGCATCCTAACGACCTCGAATGTCAAGACACTATCCAGGAGTCTTGATGTTAGGGTCGTTCTATGGTGATCTGGAGAATTTCAGCACAATCTGAAATCCAACGTTATGCGCCGCCAAATGGTACTCCATCTGGCGGCGCAAATTAATGATTTTAAAAAGCGTATTTAATGAAGTGACATTAGATTTAAATTTATATGCATTATACATAATTACATTGAGAGTGAAATAAAATACCATAAAACAATATGTACCATGCTAAGTCATTCATACACAAAAGGAATAATATGAATGAAATTCAAAACGGTCAAAATCGAAAAAAGGAAAAATTGAAGGCTTTCGAGGTCTCGTTTCGAAAAATATTTGGGACAAACTGAACACGGCAGTTTTCCAACAGATAGATCCCGAAAAAATACACGATTTGAAAAAAATGGTGACTCAATGGAGCTACGAGTCAAAAGATACGATAGATCTACCATTTTGGCCAGAGACACAAAACACTAAGCACCACGAACCGTCGGTGGTGTTTGGTGCGTGGTGCGATTTCGAGAGGAAAGATGTATTTTTCGAAATCTTGACGACCTCGAATGACATGAACGTTCAGGGAGTCTTGCTTGTTCGGCCGTTTTAGGGTGATCTTGAGAATTTCAGCACAATCTGAAACCCAAGGTTATGCGCCGCCAAATGGTACTCCATCTGGCGGCGCACACTAATGATTTAAAAAAATGTGTTTAATGAAGTGAAGCAATATACAAATTTATACCCGTTATACATAATTACATTGCAAGTGCAATAATAGGCCTTAAAACGATATATACCATGCTAAGTCATGCATACATAAAACTAATAATAAGATATAAATTGAAAACGTTCAAAGAGAACAATAAAAATGAGTAAAATGTCTTTTTTCGGCATCCTAACGACCTCGAATGTCAAGACACTATCCAGGAGTCTTGATGTTAGGGTCGTTCTAGGGTGATCTCGAGAATTTCAGCACAATCTGAAACCCAAGGTTATGCGACGCCAAATGGTACTCCATCGGGCGGTGCATATTAATGATTTTAAAAAACGTATTTAATGAAGTAACATTAGATTCAAATTTATATGCATTATAAATAATTATATTGAGAGTAAAATAAAACAGCTTAAAACAATATGTACCATGCTAAGTTATTCATACACAAAAGGAATAATATGAATGAAATTTAAAACGGTCAAAATCAAAAAAGGCAAAATTGAAGGCTTTCGAGGTCTCGTTTCGAAAAATATTTGGGACAAACCTCCTACGGAAGTTTGCCAATAGATAGATCCCAAAAAAAATAAACGATTTGAAAAAAAAACGGTGAGTCTATCTGAGCTATGAGTCAAAAGATACGATAGATCTAACATTTTAGCCAGAGACAAAAAACACTAAGCACCACGAACCATCGGTGGTGTTTTGTGCGCGGTGCGATTTCGAGAGGAAAGATGTATTTTTTGAAATCTAGACGACCTCGAATGGCAAGAACGTGCAGGGAGTCTTGCTCGTTCGACCGTTTTAGGGTGATCTTGAGAATTTCATCACAATCTGAAACCCATGGTTATGCGCCGCCAAATGGTACTCCATCTGGCGGCGCATACTAATGATTTAAAAAAACGTATTTAATGAAGTGATACTATATTCAAATTTATACCCGTTATACATAATTACATTGCGAGTGAAATAATAGGCCTTAAAACGATATATACCATGCTAAGTCATGCATACACAAAAATAATAATAAGATATAAATTGAAAACGTTCAAAGAGAACAATAAAAATGAGTAAAATGTCTTTTTTCGGCATCCTAACGACCTCGAATGTCAAGACACTATCCAGGAGTCTTGATGTTAGGGTCGTTCTAGGGTGATCTGGAGAATTTCAGCACAATCTGAAACCCAACGTTATGCGCCGCCAAATGGTACTCCATCTGGCGGCGCAAATTAATGATTTTAAAAAGCGTATTTAATGAAGTGACATTAGATTCAAATTTATATGCATTATACATAATTACATTGAGAGTGAAATAAAAGACCATAAAACAATATGTACCATGCTAAGTCATTCATACACAAAAGGAATAATATGAATGAAATTCAAAACGGTCAAAATCGAAAAAAGGCAAAATTGAAGGCTTTCGAGGTCTCGTTTCGAAAAATATTTGGGACAAACTGAACACAGCAGTTTTCCAACAGATAGATCCCGAAAAAATACACGATTTGAAAAAAAAGGTGACTCAATCGGAGCTACGAGTCAAAAGATACAATAGATCTACAATTTTGGCCAGAGACACAAAACACTAAGCACCACGAACCGTCGGTGGTGTTTGGTGCGTGGTGAGATTTCGAGAGGAAAGATGTATTTTTCGAAATCTAGACGACCTCGAATGACAAGAACGTTCAGGGAGTCTTGCTCGTTCGGCCGTTTTAGGGTGATCTTGAGAATTTCAGCACAATCTGAAACCCAAGGTTATGCGCCGCCAAATGGTACTCCATCTGGCGGCGCACACTAATGATTTAAAAAAACGTGTTTAATGAAGTGAAGCAATATTCAAATTTATAACCGTTATACATAATTACATTGCAAGTGCAATAATAGGCCTTAAAACGATATATACCATGCTAAGTCATGCATACATAAAACTAATAATAAGATATAAATTGAAAACGTTCAAAGAGAACAATAAAAATGAGTAAAATGTCTTTTTTCGGCATCCTAACGACCTCGAATGTCAAGACACTATCCAGGAGTCTTGATGTTAGGGTCGTTCTAGGGTGATCTCGAGAATTTCAGCACAATCTGAAACCCAAGGTTATGCGACGCTAAATGGTACTCCATTGGGCGGCGCATATTAATGATTTTAAAAAACGTATTTAATAAAGTAACATTAGATTCAAATTTATATGCATTATAAATAATTATATTGAGAGTAAAATAAAACAGTTTAAAACAATATGTACCATGCTAAGTTATTCATACACAAAAGGAATAATATGAATGAAATTTAAAACGGTCAAAATCCAAAAAAGGGAAAATTGAAGGCTATCGAGGTCTCGTTTCGAAAAATATTTGGGACAAACCTCCTACGGAAGTTTTCCAACAGATAGATCCCGAAAAAATACACGATTTGAAAAAAATGGTGACTCAATCGGAGCTACGAGTCAAAAGATACGATAGATCTACCATTTTGGCCAGAGACATAAAACACTAAGCACCACGAACCGTCGGTGGTGTTTGGTGCGTGGTGCGATTTCGAGAGGAAAGATGTATTTTTCGAAATCTAGATGACCTCGAATGACAAGAACGTTCAGGGAGTCTTGCTCGTTCGGCCGTTTTAGGGTGATCTTGAGAATTTCAGCACAATCTGAAACCCAAGGTTATGCGCCGCCAAATGGTACTCCATCTGGCGGCGCACACTAATGATTTAAAAAAACGTGTTTAATGAAGTGATGCTATATTCAAATTTATACCCGTTATACATAATTACATTGCAAGTGCAATAATAGGCCTTAAAATGATATATAACATGCTAAGTCATGCATACATAAAACTAATAATAAGATATAAATTGAAAACGTTCAAAGAGAACAATAAAAATGAGTAAAATGTCTTTTTTCGGCATCCTAACGACCTCGAATGTCAAGACACTATACAGGAGTCTTGATGTTAGGGTCATTCTAGGGTGATCTTGAGAATTTTAGCACAATCTGAAACCCAACGTTATGCGCCGCCAAATGGTACTCCATCTGGCGGCGCAAATTAATGATTTTAAAAAGCGTATTTAATGAAGTGACATTAGATTCAAATTTATATGCATTATACATAATTACATTGAGAGTGAAATAAAAAACCATAAAACAATATGTACCATGCTAAGTCATTCATACACAAAAGGAATAATATGAATGAAATTCAAAACGCTCAAAATCAAAAAAAGGCAAAATTGAAGGTTTCGAGGGCTCGTTTCGAAAAATTATTTGGGACAAACTGAATACAGAAGTGTGCCAACAGATAGATCCCGAAAAACTACACAATTTGAAAAAAAACGGTGACTCAATCGGAGCTACGAGTGAAAAGATACGATAGATCTAACATTTTGGCCAGAGACACAAAACACTAAGCACCACGAACCGTCGGTGGTGTTTGGTGTGTGGTGCGATTTCGAGAGGAAAGATGTATTTTTTGAAATCTAGATGACCTCGAATAGCAAGAACGTTCAGGGAGTCTTGCTCGATCGGCCGTTTTAGGGTGATCTTGATAATTTCAGCACAATCTGAAACCCAAGGTTATGCACCGCCAAATGGTACTCCATCTGGCGACGCACACTAATGATTTAAAAAAACGTGTTTAATGAAGTGATGCTATATTCAAATTTATAAGCATTATACATAATTACATTGCGAGTGCAATAATAGGCCTTAAAACGATATATACCATTCTAAGTCATGCATACACAAAACTAATAATAAGATGTAAATTGAAAACGTTCAAAGAGAACAATAAAAATGAGTAAAATGTCTTTTTTCGGCATTCTAACGACCTCGAATGTCAAGACACTATCCAGGAGTCTTGATGTTAGGGTCGTTCTAGGGTGATCTCGAGAATTTCAGCACAATCTGAAACCCAAGGTTATGCGACGCCAAATGGTACTCCATCGGGCGGCGCATATTAATGATTTTAAAAAACGTGTTTAATGAAGTAACGTTAGATTCAAATTTATATGCATTATACATAATTACATTGAGAGTAAAATAAAACAGCTTAAAATATTATGTACCATGCTAAGTTATTCATACACAAAAGGAATAATATGAATGAAATTTAAAACGGTCAAAATCGAAAAAAGGCAAAATTGAAGGCTTTCGAGGTCTCGTTTCGAAAAATATTTGGGACAAACCTCCTACGGAAGTTTGCCAACAGATAGATCCCAAAAAAATACACGATTTGAAAAAAAAAATGGTGACTCAATGTGAGCTACGAGTCAAAAGATACGATAGATCTAACATTTTGGCCAGAGACAAAAAACACTAAGCACCACGAACCGTCGGTGGTGTTTTGTGCGTGGTGCAATTTCGAGATGAAAGATGTATTTTTTAAAATCTAGACGACCTTGAATGGCAAGAACGTGCAGGGAGTCTTGCTCGTTCGGCCGTTTTAGGGTGATCTTGAGAATTTCATCACAATCTGAAACCCAAGGTTATGCGCCGCCAAATGGTACTCCATCTGGCGGCGCATACTAATGATTTAAAAAAACGTGTTTAATGAAGTGCTACTATATTCAAATTTATACCCGTTATACATATTTACATTGCGAGTGAAATAATAGGCCTTAAAACGTTATATACCATGCTAAGTCATGCATACACAAAAATAATAATAAGATATAAATTGAAAACGTTGAGTAAAATGTCTTTTTTCGGCATCCTAACGACCTCGAATGTCAAGAAACTATCCAGGAGTCTTGATGTTACGGTCGTTCTAGGGTGATCTTGAGAATTTCAGCACAATCTGAAACCCAATGTTATGCGCCGCCAAATGGTACTCCATCTGGCGGCGCAAATTAATGATTTTAAAAAGCGTATTTAATGAAGTGACATTAGATTCAAATTTATATGCATTATACATAATTACATTGAGAGTGAAATAAAAGACCTTAAAACAATATGTACCATGCTAAGTCATTCATACACAAAAGGAATAATATGAATGAAATTCAAAACGGTCAAAATCAAAAAAGGCAAAATTGAAGGCTTTCGAGGTCTCGTTTTGAAAAATATTTGGGACAAACTGTGATGACCCGGAAATTTCCGATCAAATTTAAACTTTAATCCTTATACGATTCCGACACGATAAGCAAAATCTGTAATGATGAGTCTCGAAAGTTTTGAAATCTATGTTCATATAATCAATTACCCTTTGACTGTGCCCGACGATTCACGAACAATTGTGTGTAACTAAATATATAAGTATATATATATATATATATATATATATATATATATATATATATATATATATATATATATATATATATATAATATTTTGAATAAAAAGAATACACTTTAAATAAATTAGAATCAAAAATGTAAAATAAAATACATAATAATTAAATTACTATTGAAATGATTATAATATAAAATATAAATAAATTCTATATATAAGTAATAATATATATATATTGTAATTAATAAATATTAAAATTTCAAAATATTATATAGTTGGTAAACATGATATAGTTAATACATTGTATTATATTAAATTTAGTTACAAGTTTAAATATAATTATAATGTTAATATTATTATTATTACTTTCATTATCATTATTATTAATACTAATATTTGTAATATTAATATTAAATATATATATAAAATTTGATAAGTATAATTTGTTATATTATTATTATTAATAGTATTATATGATATTATATAATATGATATAATTTATATAATATGATATAATTAATAAATAGAAGTAATTATATACAAGTGAAAGTATAGATGTATTAATAATATTATTATTACTTTCAGTATTACTACAACTAATAAAATCAATGTTAGTATAATTTTTATTATTATTATTATAATTGTTATAATTATAATTAAAGGGTTATGATTATCAAAACAATGATGTTAAATATAAATACTATTATAAGAATGACTAAAATTATAATTTTAGTAATTATAATTATTAATATTATTTATGTAAAATTTTATAAACGAATTTAAATCTCAATCTGTTTTACGTAACTATCCTTCTGTAGAAGATTCTTGTTTCTGTCCCTGAATTAGTCATAAAGTGAATGAAATCGCAGTTACACAATGAAGTTTGTTAGCAATCTGTGTCAATCTTTATCTATGTTATTGTTTATTATTTCTGTCAAATTCAAAAGATTCTAGTCGACTACAACAAAACAAATTGATCAATTATCATCACGATATTGTTACACATAACTATCATACTATATCTGATTTACAAAATTCGTACAATCAAGTATCAAATGACTGAACGCATCCAAATTCTGTTAGCTATCAACTTCCCTTTTTAATTTTCTAAAATATTTCGGTACTGAGTGAATGATTCTTGTCAAGTTTGTTAAGCTACATAACAATCGATCACTTCATAATACTTGTAATTTTGATCTTCTTCTTCTCATTCTTTAAAAACCACATGGGTGTTATCGCCATTATGATTTCCATCACTCATACGCCTATGCTCAAACCATCAATAGCTTGATATATATACATACATATATATATATATATATATATATATATATATATATATATATATATATATATATACTCACGTATGTAATCATCTATCTATCGCTTCTATTTATTAACTAAGAGCACCATCAACCACCTCTTGATCTCATCTTTTAATTAGAACCATTCACCAACACTATCATCAAATCTTTATCAACAAATGCCACTAGTTATTTGTATTCGAAAAATTAAAACAACAACATAAACGTACCTGCTTTCGATCTCATCTTACTTTTGATTCGAACCAATCTCAAGCCAAATACTTTTCTTGTTTCCTCCACGAAGAACAATCCATAACACCACCGTAAACTCACAGAACCATCTCTCTCTCTCTCTCTCTCTATCTCTCTCTCTCTCCTCTCTCTCTTTTCCCATTTCTTCAACTCGCCATATTTTCTGTTTAAAACCATCAACGGAGTCACAACAAACAGGAACCATTGTGAACCCACTACTTGTTGCTACCTGTTTCTGTCCGAAAACTAAAAGAACCACACACTACCTCTCTTTCTCTCTCTCTATAATACGTTACTTAACAAATATTTTTTCGGCTTAAATATTAGAAACCCGGTACCTTTTAGCCACTCCAAATCATCCCCACTAATCGCCTTTTCTATTTTAAAATACTAAAATGCTACAGACACCTGTTAACAATTGAGTTCTATCATGAAATCTCGCTATCATCAACTACTATGTCGATAGAAATACCACAAACTCAAATCAATGTAAAGTTAATAAAGGATAAGTGGCCGACCAAAGTTATTTATATCAATTACCTTCTTAAAGAAAAACGATGTCCCTATCAACTTTAATATCCAACTGTGATCTTGAACACACGAATTATGCAATGCATCAATTTGTAAAAGTATTCTTGGGCTACCATTTGTTTCTGTGGGCCGTATTAATTCTTCTAGACAAGGTTCCAGTTTCTTTATTTTAATGGGCCATGTTCCAGCTTGTAGTTCTGTTGGGCCGTAATATAGCTTAGCTAAACTAGGATGATGACCGTATGAACAAGGTGTTACTACGGTTATACAATTTCCTAATTTTTTTTTTTTTACAATTCATCAAACCTCATTGGTGAAGTTGTGATGCTTGGCAAAGATGACAGAGAATGACGATGATAAAATACGATGATGAGAAGAGGTGATCATGTTAGAAATGATGGTCGTAGTAATTAAAAATGATGATGATGGTTCTGTGGAACTTAGTACGATGATGAAGGAGGCAAAGTGGTGATGTATGTGATGATGATCGATGATGAACTGTGGTGATTAACAAAGACGTGAGATGAGGATGATAATGACGAAGGAAATATATAATGCGGGTTAAATAATGAAGAAGAAAACAGAATAACACGGGTTATAAGAATATAAGTGGGAATTAAAACAGAAATGAATTGATGGAGGATTGGTTAAGTGTTTGGTCGTCGAGCGAGAGGTCACGGGTTCGAGTTTGGGCAAGAGCATTTTTTTTAAACTTAATCTTTGAGGTAGTTTTCTATTATTAATTATTTTTTTATTGTAAAGATAATTATTATTATTATTATTACTATCATTAATATCATTTATATTATATTCACTATTATTATTAGTATTATTTTTAAATTTAACTATTATTATTATTATTATTATTATTATATTATCATTATAATTAATATAAACCGAAGATATTTATATAAGATATATATTTATATCTTAAGTATACTAATAATAGATTTTTAATATATTAAATGATATTATATTATATAAGAATATATATCAAATGATTATGATAACAAATTATAATGATTAAAAATAATCATAGATAAGTACATTCACTCATATATATTATAAACCATATGTAAACTTAGTTGATTAATAGTACAATGTGTTAATATATATACATGATATAGGTTCGTGAATCCGAGGCCAAACTTATACTTGTTCAATGTCATCATATGTATTTTTACTACAAAATACAGTATGGTGAGTTTCATTTGATTCCCTTTTTACCCTTTACATTTTTGGAACTGAGAATACATGCACTTTTATAAATGTTTGACGCAATAGACACAAGTACCTTAACTGTATTCTATGAAAGAATTATCTGGGATTGGGGTTGATTATTATGACACGCATTAGCCCCCGGTTTCCGTTAGAGCGTATGAGCTCCCGAGCCGGGTGGATGGTTTATTATTTATGACATTTTGGCACCGGTTGTCCTATATTTTATAAACATGTTTTCAGCCGTGGGGTGTAAAGACCGGCACAGAGGTTCTATATTTTTAAGGCACATGTATTCAGCCGTGGGGTGAAAGACCGGCACAGGTGGTTACTATTATATTTTGAATCCTCACCAGGTGTTCTTCATATAAAAAATATTTTTTTTGTGCAGTTGGAATGGGACTTCTGCAGGTTTTATAATGTGATGCCCCGTACTAAATCATCATGTACGGACCATCAACAACAGGATCATTACAAGGTTAAGTACTATATGCGATTTCAAAAAGAGTCTGCATTCATAATAAAAGTGACGTCATAACCAACGTCGAATGTTTTACATCAAAAGTATGCTCCTACGAATAGCAAGCATGAATAATGGTACGTGACCCCATAGGTCGTTACAAATCATTTTTTCAAAAGTAATAATGTTTGAATACAAACAAACGTTCATGCAGTGACATCTCTAAAGCAGCGGGTGTCTACAGCAGGACTAGTACAACAGCGGAAGCAAGTAACCTTAAGCACCTGAGAAAAATATACTTAAAAACGTCAACACGAATGTTGGTGAGCTATAGTTTAAGCATAACAGCAATGTAAGGTAGGCCACGAGATTTCAGTGCTACAAAGAGCGTTTCAAAACAGTAATCCAAATCAGTATGTTTAAGTATATGCTCAACCGTGGGCACTCGGTAACTAACTTAACGTTTAATAAAATAATACCCCCTGAAAGTACACTTGGCAAGTGCGTATGTTTACGAAGTATTAAACACTCGTTAAATGCTAGCGCTACTAGCCCGAGTGGGGATGTCAAACCCTATGGATCCATATCTAAGATTCGCGTTCACGGTTCAAAAACCAATGATTAAACGTTACCGAGCTAAAGGGAATGTTTATGCCGTTGTATAACCCACACATATATAAGTTTAAGTACTCGTGCCTAGTATGTAAAACATAAAATCCGCATGTATTCTCAGTTCCCAAAATAAGTTAAAGTAAAAAGGGAATGCTATAACTCACAATGATAAAGTAGCGGTAAAGTATGACTCGGAAAGTAAGCAAATAATGAAGGTTGTCCGAACGGGTCCTCAACCTAAGTCAAATAGTACTAAGTCAGTAAATCGTCCGAATAGGTTTAAAAGTATGTAAATAAGGTCTTAAAGGTCATCATCATTCATCATCAAACAAAAGGCGTAAAGTAAGTTTCGTTTATGAAAGTAGTTTACAACAAAGGCTGACTTCAGTCAGTCACCACGGCCTCTACCCTTACTGAATTAAGGTGAGACCAGTGGCCATAGCTCCGTCTATGAGTCCTTTAGTTGTGGTAAAATTTACAGAAGCAAACTCGTCTTCATTTGACCGTGGCAACGGTCTAAGTACGAGTAGGTCAGAAATTTCTGCACAACGTTAAAAGGACATAGTGACGATCGGAGGGCCATAAATCCTAAACCGTAACTCGGATTAAGTCGAGTCCTATATGAAAAGTTGTCTACTCGAACAGAGATATTTGAAAATCATAATCACAACAGCCCAGGTCTGCTTGTATGTTACAGAAACAGCAGAACAGTAGGCAGAGAACAGTAAGCAGAAAAATAATGGGTTCCGGTGGGTTTGGTGTTTGATGTTCATCATGGTTCTCATCCTTGATGCCTATAGCTTCAAGTGTACAACTCATTGATGTGTTTACATCATATTTACCAAGTTTTGACCATCATAACCCTTGTGCAAGTCCAAGACATGTAGCACAACTTCACTTAAGAGTTGTAAGTGTTTGATGAACCAAAGTTACATCAAAGTCTTAGATCTAACACATACATGAACTTTAAAGTTAATAATAAGTTACAAACTTGAAAGTAAACTTATAACATCAAGATCTTAAGTTTTAGAACATAGTTCTTAGTTTGATCTTGAAGATCCAAGACTCAAAAGTCTAGATCTAACATAAGTGTACAAAGTTATAATTAAAGAAAACTTACTTACATGTTCTTGGACTTTTAAAGTTAACTTTTGTTCAAGATAAATGAGATCAAAGTTAACTAGTAACACTTGACCAATTTTAACCAACAAACATGAATTTAAAGTGCATAATATAAAGAAATAAACTAAGTAGGCAAGTAGTTAGTTCAAGGTTGTTCATACTTTAAAGATTCAAACCAAAGTTTGATCTTTAAGAAAGTAAACTTGAAGTTTACTTTATGAATCACAAGTATGATTTTAATCAACACATGAACTTGCAATCTTTAAAGAAAGTATATGTAGAACCTAAACTAGAGAGTTTAGTTCTTGAATGTTCTTGTTAATACAAGATAAAGTGATGAACAAACTAGTGAGTTTGATTCATAATAACATATAAGTAACTAACTAACAAAGACAAGTAACTAACAACAATGAACAACAAGTATCAAACAACAAATGATGATGATGATTAGAGGTGAATATGTCATGGTTTTGTAAGAAAAGAAAAGGAAGAAAAGAAGTTCATAATGCTTACAATCTAGAGAGAAAAAGAGAGGAAAAGTTGAGAGAATTATGAGAGGTAAGTTTGAAGTGAAGTGTGAGAATGAGTTTGCAAGTAATGAAGTAGTAAAAAAAATAATTAAAACTCCCCTACAACTAAAGGAGGCCGACGGTTTTTGGGGGAGGAGGGAGGAGCAAATTACACACTAGTCTTAAGCATGTTAAAGCTTACAAAGTTGGTTAATGGATGGTTGTTCATGGGGATTATGAGCAAACTAGATTCTAATTGATATAACTAACTAGTTTTCATGTTCAAGTAATACTTACTAGTGGAAGAGTGGGCTAATTTGTCCACTTAAAAGGTAGGGTGGGCTTGGAAGCCCAATATCATGAGTCCATTACACTAACAAAGCCCAAGTTCAATAATTAACAAATAAAGTCCAACAAAAGCCCAAGTAATTAACCAACAACCTTAGTTAATTAAAATGATTAATAAAACTAATCATGAATGTAAAAAAAATCTAAAAATATTATTCGTGTAAGTCTCGGGTGTCACAAAGACGTTTCAGGCAATTAAAGTCAAGTACGTTTAGTTATGGCAACATGTAAATGTAATAACATACAGTCGTTTAATCACACGTATTAATAATAATAATTATTAATAAATAAACGTTGGAAATTCCAGGGTCGTTACATTACCCACCTGTTAAAGAAAATTTCGTCCCGAAATTTTAAGGAGTGACCAACAAAGGTACCGTATTCGAATAAGAAGGAGCGTATCATGGTTCTGTGAGACCCGTGGGCTCAGAAGTAAGTTATCTACCTTGAAAGGTACTTCGGCGTATGAAAGTGAGAATAGGTATATGCAGTTAATTAAGCCTCTTGTCCTAAGAGGTCAACAAATTGATTTCATTTCTGATTAACAGGAGTATGCCATCTGAATGTATATCCACAAAAGGAAAGATGGTGTGTTTAGCCTTACAGGCACCTTCAGTAAGCTAGATGCATGAAATGCATCATGAATGTTTCGAAGCTCATCTAAAACATTGAGCGTGTATGTCGTAATATAAGCTGACAGGTAGAATGGGAAACATAGTGATCACAACCATGCGATTTAATGTCTGGATAGCGTTAGCTACGGATTTTACCAACCCCTTGGTTTCGAAAGGAGGCCATAGGCATAGGAACTCGATATTTAAGAACCTTTCATTTGAGTAACTGAATCGAAATTTTAGCTGAAAGTGACCAACCGAACTTGCAAGCCATAATTATTCATAGAGTCTTCAGAACGGTCTGAACAAATCAATGAGGGATATCACCTAGTTTACCATACTGCATGTGAACTTACCCTTAGATGAAATGAAAGCACAGTTCTGTAATGTAACTTCATCCTTTCAGTTACATGTTGAAGTTAGGGTTATCATTAACTAGAGCAACATACAGTTGCAACCACTGAAGGAAGAAATATGTAGAATATCCACATCAGTGTCATAAATGTTTTAAGCAGTCCCCTCCCAAAGGATAACAAGATTCATAGGTTCTCAAAGTATCTTATATTACATTTCCGAAAGAAAGTCGCACGAAGGGTGTGGTCTTTGAACGAGAGTGAACTCTTCGAGTGGTTCGTTCTGAATTTATCAGTGTACCTAAAAAGGGGGGTGTGCGGATGAGAAGATACGTGAACTCTTGGTCCTAACGAATGGTTTGCTCTGAGTGAAAAGGATCTCCAAAATGATTCTTATGTCTCAACATAATGATTCGTAGAGATGAGGTTTACGAGGGTGTTGCATTTAGCCGTGAAAATTTGAGGGCAGAAACTCACCTAGTGCTTTTCCTACAATGGGGAGACCACTGAGTGTACTCTGGAAAGCTGATTTATCGGCCCGCGTTTTTATCATGTCTAACTTTAAAAAGAACATTTTATGGGTGCAAAGATTTTCTAACAAATTTTATAAAACCGCCATCCAAAGTGGCTCAAGAGTTTTTAACAGAGATCTTAATAGTAAGTTTCATCTCCAACAGAGGGTGAGAAAAAGTGTGATTCATACATGGTGTAGTCTAATACGAAAGCCTTTATTAAAATCAACTAACGGAGTTTTGAAAAACAAAACCTTTGAACATTTGTTATGACAACGTAAACGGGACGAAGTTCTAAGTAAATTTAGAAGTAGGTACAACGTGTACCATTTTGCACAAAACTATTTGACTTAAGTTGAATAACTCGGTAAAGGAGCGGTCTTTAAATAATTTGAAGATATAACTTGGTATCAAAATAAATAAGTATAAATTTATACCTATTTGATTTTATAATTCGTATAAGGGATAGAAAAGTTTTTAGTACTCTCATTGTCTGTAAATCTTGTGAGGACCGCACAAATAGACAACGTGTAAAATTTTTGACAAGCATAGTTTTTCGTATTTCAAAGGTTACGAGTTGAAAAAGATTGGATGGAAAAACTTTGAATCATCGGGTGACCAGTTACTAGGTAATGAAAACTAATGACATAAATGCGGTTTTGGTAATTATCAGGACACAAGTCTTTGGGCCTAAAATATTTAAGTGCGAAGCCGTTGCTAAAAGTGGGGTACGAAGGATATAGCACGAGGATGAGAAGTTAATCGCTTTCTTGAATTTGCAAAGTGCCAAATAGGTTATGACTAGTATTAAAGTCGAAATAATGATGGTATTAATACCACTAAATGAGGATCCCTTGAAATAGTCAGAACTTAGAGTTATGTAAGAAAGAGCATTGTTCCAACAGGCGTGGCAATTAAGATTCTTGGGCAACGCAATAATTTTTAAATGGTTTAAGTGTCAGTGGATGCCCAAAGGCTCTGAATGACGTGGCATAAGTGTCTTCAACACATACACACATGAATCTCTCGATTTCGACGGTTGTAAAGTCTTCACGATGACTTGGGTACGAATGAGCAACGAAGCATTTTATATAGCAAGCAACGAAAATTTTTGTAGAAATTGTTTAAGGTGACAATGTATGGAAAGAAACGAAGTTCTAGTAAACTAGGGTTACGTAAAATATATCTTGAACAAAAGGTTTGATTTGTAAGAGTGAAAGTAAAATTCTACATGTGTTTGTCAAAAATAAGAAATTATTTACTTTATTTTATATAACGTATATGATTTTAAAATTTGCGCGAGTGACGAACAAAATAAATTTATTTTTATAAAGCTTTGAGAGAATAGCACAGTAAAAATAATGTGTGTAAAATTTTGGCAAACAAAATTTTCATATTTCGGAGGTTACAAGTTGGAAAAGATTGATGAGAATCGAGTAAAAGACTTTTGAAAATTTCGAGTGATATTCGAGGTAATAAAAACCATTGAATTTATATGTGATTGACGACTATTAGTAGGGCATGAGTCTTTTGACCAAAAATGCTTACGTGTGAAGCTGTTGCTTATAGGTGAGATACGAATGGGAGAGTATGAGGATGAGAATGAACCACCCACTGATTTTGGGAAAATTTCGATCTGTTATGACTAATTTCGAAGTAAGAAGGATGATAGTATGATTATCATCGAATAAGGAACCTCTCGGAATAAGTGAGGGTTTAGAGTTGCATACGAATGAGTATCAAATGAGGTTCTTGGGCAATCTTTAATATAGAGTTTGAATTGCTAAAGTGACGGAATACAATTTCCTTTAAGTATCGTTGTGCGAGTTTGTTCATTGTATCGATTTCTCTCATGGCTAGAAAGTGAGCAGTCTTGGTGAGATGGTCAACCAGATGATGTCCTAATCGCCTTACCATCTTTGGTAGTTTAGTGATGAATTTCTTCCCATTTCCATTGTGGGATTTAGGGTTGTGGTCATGTAACTAATAAGGTTCAGTTTTCGGGCTACATCTCTTCCCATAATAGTTTCACCATTCTTGCGAGGTATACGAATAAATCTTCCCCATTATAAATAAATTCTGCTTTCATCCTTGAAAGTCAGTTCGTTCCAACTATTTCATCAAAGCTTCCTAGCTCGGTGAATATTAGGTTAATCTTAAAGTTCATCCCAAATCAAATCTTACTATACTACTGTGAAAATTTCTATCAATCTTCTCAAATTACATATGCCTGTACGTAGGTAACTAATCCTTTTCAACTACTACATTAAGACTCCCAAGTTTAGCTAATATGAGGTCATCTCCAAATGACCCACCTGTTAATCTTAAAGTACTACCTTAAATTATTCCTCTATCCTCCTCAGTTCACCATTTGCTTATCCTATAGAATACTTAACCCTCATGGTTGTTAATGGCTTATTATTCATAACGCTAAGGTGCTTAGATATAAGGTTTCTATCGTTCTAGTATTAAACAATTTCAAAACAATAAAACGTTGTGGTGAAACGTACCCTAACCAAAATCAGGATCCATGCGGGTTTCCATAACTGAGATAACGATTGCTCTACCGCAAGTTAGTACAAAGTTTTTCCTATCTGAGAACTTTCTCCTTAAATGTCCAGGGTGTCGATATTTATAACTAATTTTCGGGTTATCAATTCTGCAATCAAAGCCCTTCTTGTATAGTATCTGGGCTACGTGGTTATTCCTACCTTTAACAGACTATAATGCGTATGCTCAAATGATCCCTGTCAAAATTTTCCCTGGATCACCCCATATCCCTCATGTAGTAACATTGGAACTTCTGCATGATTTACTTCAATATAATCACGCTGGCCTGTCATCATTATATTCTACTAAATTGTACGTTCATTCCAATATCATTTCATATGGTCAATGTACGGTGATCACTTCCAATTATACACAATTTCATCTAATGGTGCATTAACCATGCTACCTCAAAACAGAATCGGCATAACTAATCTCACAGTTTCTCGATGTGGGTGCGTAGGTTCCGTAGATCAAGTATTAATGCCTAAGTGTCCCGAAGTTTCTTTAATGGTTCGGATTTAGGTAACGTTGTTAGGTTCCTTCTAGATATTCATTCCGGGCCTCGCGTCGGGTTGTACGTGTAGCAAGTAGTGATACGATATGTCTCGAGGCGACTCACAAGTCTTTGGGCATGGCTGAGTATTAGTAGAAGACACTATGATCTCACTAAAGGGAATGCCTTTCCGACTTCTCCAATGTCTAGGAGTGGTAGGGACCTAAGTGCAGAAGTGTCGTTAGATCGTTGAGCAGTCGTAAAGAATGGAAGAGTTAAGTGACGGTCATGAAAGCGTACAGTGTATGTGTCAACTGAACAATCTTCTAGATTGTGCGAAGTAATGTTGAACGGTGGATCAGTGGTAGCAGGTGGATTACACTACTAGTTCTTAGGGTTAGACGAGTGGGAAAGTAGTTCAGGAAAACATCTGAACCGGGAAGGATAAGTTCTCCAAGTCGGTATAGCGGATAGTAGACTGGTAGCAAGATCGTAATCAGGCATAGCAACTACAGCAGCCTAGATCGTTCACAGCAGTATGTAGCATGGCAATAGTAACAGTATCATACCGAGGTAACATGCTAAAGGCAGATAGTGGCATGTAGTAATATATCACAGTAGCATGCAATCGAAGGCGAATAATAGCATGAAGTAGTGAAACATGTAGTACTATACGGCATATAGCAGTAAAAAGTAAGCAGCAGCATGCAGTAAGTTCAGCGGAAACAAGTAACTAGCAAGTTGTAGATTAGTCCTATTAGTGAATCCTACTCGGGTCAGTCTTAGACTCACTAATGCAACCTAATTCCCTACAACCTGGCTCTGATACCAAATGTGATGCCCCGTACTAAATCATCATGTACGGACCATCAACAACAGGACCATTACAAGGTTAAGTACTATATGCGATTTCAAAAAGAGTCTGCATTCATAATAAAAGTGACGTCATAACCAACGTCGAATGTTTTACATCAAAAGTATGCTCCTACGAATAGCAAGCATGAATAATGGTACGTGACCCCATAGGTCGTTACAAATCATTGTTTCAAAAGTAATAATGTTTGAATGCAAACAAACGTTCATGCAGTGACATCTCTAAAGCAGCGGGTGTCTACAGCAGGACTAGTACAACAGCGGAAGCAAGTAACCTTAAGCACCTGAGAAAAACATGCTTAAAAACGTCAACACGAATGTTGGTGAGCTATAGTTTAAGTATAACAGCAATGTAAGGTAGGCCACAAGATTTCAGTGCTACAAAGAGCGTTTCAAAACAGTAATCCAAATCAGTATGTTTAAGTATATGCTCAACCGTGGGCACTCGGTAACTAACTTAACGTTTAATAAAATAATACCCCCTGAAAGTACACTTGGCAAGTGCGTATGTTTACGAAGTATTAAACACTCGTTAAATGCTAGCGCTTCTAGCCCGAGTAGGGATGTCAAACCCTATGGATCCATATCTAAGTTTCGCGTTCACGGTTCAAAAACCAATGATTAAACGTTACCGAGCTAAAGGGAATGTTTATGCCGTTGTATAACCCACACATATATAAGTTTAAGTACTCGTGCCTAGTATGTAAAACATAAAATCTGAATGTATTCTCAGTTCCCAAAATGTGTTACAGTAAAAAGGGAATGCTATAACTCACAATGATAAAGTAGCGGTAAAGTATGACTCGGAAAGTAAGCAAATAATGAAGGTTGTCCGAACGGGTCCTCAACCTAAGTCAAATAGTACTAAGTCAGTAAATCGTCTGAATAGGTTTAAAAGTATGTAAATAAGGTCTTAAAGGTCATCATCATTCATCATCAAACAAAAGGCGTAAAGTAAGTTTCGTTTATGAAAGTAGTTTACAACAAAGGCTGAATTCAGTCAGTCACCACGGCCTCTACCCTTACTGAATTAAGGTGAGACCAGTGGCCATGGCTCCGTCTATGAGTCCTTTAGTTGTGGGAAAATTTACAGAAGCAAACTCGTCTTCCTTTGACCGTGGAGACTGTCTAAGTGCGAGTAGGTCAGAAATTTCTGCACAACGTTAAAAGGACATAGTGACGATCGGAGGGCCATAAATCCTAAACCGTAACTCGGATTAAGACGAGTCCTATATGAAAAGTTATCTACTTGAACAGAGATATTTGAAAATCATAATCACAACAGCCCAGGTCTTCTGGTCTGTAACAGAAACAGCAGAAGAGTAGGCAGAGAACAGTAAGCAGAAAAATAATGGGTTCCGGTGGGTTTGGTGTTTGATGTTCATCATGGTTCTCATCCTTGATGCCTATAGCTTCAAGTGTACAACCCATTGATGTGTTTACATCATATTTACCAAGTTTTGACCATCATAACCCTTGTGCAACTCCAAGACATGTAGCACAACTTCACTTAAGAGTTGTATGTGTTTGATGAACCAAAGTTACATCAAAGTCTTAGATCTAACACATACATGAACTTTAAAGTTAATAATAAGTTACAAACTTGAAAGTAAACTTATAACATCAAGATCTTAAGTTTTAGAACATAGTTCTTAGTTTGATCTTGAAGATCCAAGTTCAAAAGTCTAGATCTAACATAAGTGTACAAAGTTATAATTAAAGAAAACTTACTTACATGTTCTTGGACTTTTAAAGTTAACTTTTGTTCAAGATAAATGAGATCAAAGTTAACTAGTAACACTTGACCAATTTTAACCAACACACATGAATTTAAAGTGCATAATATAAAGAAATAAACTAAGTAGACAAGTAGTTAGTTCAAGGTTGTTCATACTTTAAAGATTCAAACCAAAGTTTGATCTTTAAGAAAGTAAACTTGAAGTTTACTTTATGAATCACAAGTATGATTTTAATCAACACATGAACTTGCAATCTTTAAAGAAAGTATATGTAGAACCTAAACTAGAGAGTTTAGTTCTTGAATGTTCTTGTTAATACAAGATAAAGTGATGAACATACTAGTGAGTTTGATTCATAATAACATGTAAGTAACTAACTAACAAAGACAAGTAACTAACAACAATGAACAACAAGTATCAAACAACAAATGATGATGATGATTAGAGGTGAATATGTCACGGTTTGTAAGAAAAGAAAAGGAAGAAAAGAAGTTCATAATGCTTACAATCTAGAGAGAAAAAGAGAGGAAAAGTTGAGAGAATTATGAGAGGTAAGTTTGAAGTGAAGTGTGAGAATGAGTTTGCAAGTAATGAAGTAGTAAAAAAAAAATTAAAACTCCCCTACAACTAAAGGAGTCCGACGGTTTTTGGGGGAGGAGGGAGGAGCAAATTACACACTAGTCTTAAGCATGTTAAAGCTTACAAAGTTGGTTAATGGATGGTTGTTCATGGGGATTATGAGCAAACTAGATTCTAATTTATATAACTAACTAGTTTTCATGTTCAAGTAATACTTACTAGTGGAAGAGTGGGCTAATTTGTCCACTTAAAAGGTAGGGTGGGCTTGGAAGCCCAATATCATGAGTCCATTACACTAACAAAGCCCAAGTTCAATAATTAACAAATAAAGTCCAACAAAAGCCCAAGTAATTAACCAACAACCTTAGTTAATTAAAATGATTAATAAAACTAATCATGAATGTAAATAATATCTAAAAATATTATTCGTGTAAGTCTCGGGTGTCACAAAGACGTTTCGGGCAATTAAAGTCAAGTACGTTTAGTTATGGCAACATGTAAATGTAATAACATACATTCGTTTAATCACACGTATTAATAATAATAATTATTAATAAATAAACGTTGGAAATTCCAGGGTCGTTACATATAATATATAAAATCTTGTGGTCTATTAAAATGATGAAAATGAAATAATTACTATAAACTAATGAATTCACCAACCATTTTGGTTGACACTTGAAAGCATGTTTATTCTCAGGTTTGAAAGAAATCTTCCGCTGTGCATTAGCTCATTTTAAGGATATTACTTGGAGTCATTCATGACATATTTCAAAAGACGTTGCATTCGAGTCATTGAAGTTCATTAGAAATTATTAAGTAAATGACGGATTAGGTAATTTATAGTTGGATATTATGAAATGGTATGCATACCTGTCAACTTTCGATGTAATGAAAGTTTATCTTTTAAAAACGAATGCAATGTTTGTAAAATGTATCATTTAGAGGTCAAGTACCTCGCGATGTAATCAACTATTATGAATCGTTCATAATCAATATGGACTTCGTCCGGATGGATTAGGACGGGGCGTTTCAGTTGGCATCAGAGCGGTGGTCTTAGCGAACCAGGTCAACATTAGTGTGTCTAACAGGTAGTTGTTAGGATGCATTAGTGAAGTCTGGACTTCGACCTAGTAGTTGTTAGGTTATATTAATGATTCTGGACTTGAACCTTGTCTGCATGTCAAAAGTTTTGCTTATCATTTCTTGTCGAAAATTTTTCTGCTTACCATTCTTAGTCAAAACACATCTTACTGCATTGACTGCATGAATAGTGTATAGACAAAATTCATATCTTAGCGTATCTGCTAATCCATATCTTAGCATATCTGCTACCATAAACTTTGCCTGATATATTTCGTAAATTCCTCCGTAATCTACGAAATCTTTTCTTCTATATATATAGATATTCTATGTAATTAGAATATCATCCGATATCCGAAAATCATTTCATATCGAAAAATCCTTTATTCAATCATACGCAATGGAACTCACCACTAGTTTAAGTCCCTCGGATTCCGATATAGAGTCCCACTCCAGCTCCGAAGGCAGCGTCACCGAAATGAATCAATCAATCAGCCATCCCCAATTCATCTTATGGGTTCGTAATCTACTTAACCATTGGAGACAAGAAGAAGGCGATCCCTTCCATCCACCACATTCCCCTCTTGGCGAAGAACCTGAAGCACATATCGGTGAACCTATTAGAAACACCATTTTCACCCTCATTTTCCGAATATCTCGCTATGATTATATACTATCTCAAATTCAAAACCTTATTCACTCGCTCGTTCCTACCGAAAATCATCCTGGAGTAATAAGTCAACGAGCTTCGCACTCGAGTTGTAGCCTTGAAAAGTATTGAAATGTCCCGTTCTTATTGATTAAAAACGTTCCATATTAATTGATTTCGTTGCGAGGTTTTGACCTCTATATGAGACATTTTTCAAAGACTGCATTCATTTTTAAAACAAACCATAACCTTTATTTCATAAATAAAGGTTTAAAAAGCCTTACGTAGATTATCAAATAATGATAATCTAAAATATCCTGTTTACACACGACCATTACATAATGGTTTACAATACAAATATGTTACATCGAAATCAGTTTCTTGAATGCAGTTTTTACACAATATCATACAAACATGGACTCCAAATCTTGTCCTTATTTTAGTATGCAACAGCGGAAGCTCTTAGTATTCACCTAAGAATAAACATGCTTTAAACGTCAACAAAACTGTTGGTGAGTTATAGGTTTAACCTATATATATCAAATCGTAACAATAGACCACAAGATTTCATATTTCAATACACATCCCATACATAGAGATAAAAATCATTCATATGGTGAACACCTGGTAACCGACATTAACAAGATGCATATATATAAGAATATCCCCATCATTCCGAGACACCCTTCGGATATGATATAAATTTCGAAGTACTAAAGCATCCGGTACTTTGGATGGGGTTTGTTAGGCCCAATAGATCTATCTTTAGGATTCGCGTCAATTAGGGTGTCTGTTCCCTAATTCTTAGATTACCAGACTTAATAAAAAGGGGCATATTCGATTTCAATAATTCAACCATAGAATGTAGTTTCACGTACATGTGTCTATTTTGTAAATCATTTATAAAACCTTCATGTATTCTCATCCCAAAAATATTAGATTTTAAAAGTGGGACTATAACTCACTTTCACAGATTTTTACTTTGTCGGGAAGTAAGACTTGGCCACTGGTTGATTCACGAACCTCAAGTTTCTTGGATAAACCTACTGGAAATGAGAAAAATAGATCTAGCTTCAAAGGATCCTTAGATGGCTTGAAAGTTCTTGTATTAAAAAGATAACCTACTGTAAGTAACAAAGGTTTCTTGATCTTGGATGATTACTTGGAATGGATTTAGAAAACTTGGAAGTAAACTTGCAATCTTGGAAGTATTCTTGATTTTATGAAACTAGAACTTTTGGAATTTATGAAGAACACTTAGAACTTGAAGATAGAACTTGGGAGAGATCAATTAGATGAAGAAAATTGAAGAATGAAAGTGTTTGTAGGTGTTTTTGGTCGTTGATGTATGGATTAGATATAAAGGATATGTAATTTTGTTTTCATGTAAATAAGTCATGAATGATTACACATATTTTTGTAATTTTATGAGATATTTCATGCTAGTTGCCAAATGATGGTTCCCACATGTGTTAGGTAACTCACATGGGCTGCTAAGAGCTGATCATTGGAGTGTATATATCAATAGTACATACATCTAAAAGCTGTGTATTGTACGAGTACGAATACGGGTGCATACGAGTAGAATTGTTGATGAAACTGAACGAGGATGTAATTGTAAGCATTTTTGTTAAGTAGAAGTATTTTGATAAGTGTCTTGAAGTCTTTCAAAAGTGTATGAATACATATTAAAATACTACATGTATATACATTTCAACTGAGTCGTTAAGTCATCGTTAGTCGTTACATGTAAATGTTGTTTTGAAACCTTTAGGTTAACGATCTTGTTGAATGTTGTTAACCCATTGTTTATTATAACAAATGAGATGTTAAATTGTTATATTATCATGATATTATGATATATAATATATCTTAGTATGATATATATACAGTTAAATGCCGTTACAACGATAATCGTTACATATATGTCTCGTTTCGAAATCATTAAGTTAGTAGTCTTATTTTTACATATGTATTTCATTGTTAATACACTTAATAATATATTTAATTATCATTTAACATAATTAACCAAGTGTATCAATATCTTAATATGATTCACATGTACCTAGTAAGACGTTGTTATAACGATAATCGTTATATATATCGTTTTCGAGTTTCTTAAATTAATAGTATCATTTTTATGTATATAACTCATTGTTAAAATACCTAATGAGATACATACTTAAAATAAAATCATGTTAACTATATATATAACCATATATATGTCATCGTATAGTTTTTACAAGTTTTAACGTTCGCGAATCACCGGTCAACTTGGGTGGTCAATTGTCTGTATGAAAACTATTTCAATTAATCAAGTATTAATAAGTTTGATTGCTTAACATGTTGGAAACACTTAATCATGTAAATAACAATTTCATTTAATATATATATAAATATATAAACATGGAAAAGTTCGGGTCACTACAGTACCTACCCGTTAAATAAATTTCGTCCCGAAATTTTAAGCAGTTGGAGGTGTTGACGTATCTTCTGGAAATAATTGCGGGTATTTCTTCTTCATCTGATCTTCACGCTCCCAGGTGAACTCGGGTCCTCTACGAGCATTCCATCGAACCTTAACAATCGGTATCTTGTTTTGTTTAAGTCTCTTAACCTCACGATCCATTATTTCGACAGGTTCTTCAATGAATTGAAGTTTTTCATTGATTTGGATTTCGTCCAACGGAATAGTGAGATCTTCTTTAGCAAAACATTTCTTCAAATTTGAGACGTGGAAAGTGTTATGTACAGCCGTGAGTTGTTGAGGTAGCTCCAGTTGGTAAGCTACTGGTCCGACACGATCTATAATCTTGAATGGTCCAACGTACCTTGGATTTAGTTTCCCCCGTTTACCAAATCGAACAACGCCTTTCCAAGGTGAAACCTTAAGCATGACCATTTCTCCAATTTCAAACTCTATATCTTTTCTTTTACTGTCCGCGTAGCTCTTTTGTCGACTCTGGGCGGTTTTCAATCTTTGTTGAATTTGGATGATTTTCTCGGTAGTTTCTTGCATTATCTCCGGACCCGTAATCTGTCTATCCCCCACTTCACTCCAACAAATCGGAGACCTGCACTTTCTACCATAAAGTGCTTCAAACGGCGCCATCTCAATGCTTGAATGGTAGCTGTTGTTGTAGGAAAATTCTGCTAACGGTAGATGTCGATCCCAACTGTTTTCGAAATCAATAACACATGCTCGTAGCATGTCTTCAAGCGTTTGTATCGTCCTTTCCCTCTGTCCATCAGTTTGTGGATGATAGGCAGTACTCATGTCTAGACGAGTTCCTAATGCTTGCTGTAATGTCTGCCAGAATCTTGAAATAAATCTGCCATCCCTATAAGAGATAATAGAGATTGGTATTCCATGTCTGGAGACGACTTCCTTCAAATACAGTCGTGCTAACTTCTCCATCTTGTCATCTTCTCTTATTGTCAGGAAGTGTGCTGATTTGGTGAGACGATCAACTATTACCCAAATAGTATTAAAACCACTTGCAATCCTTGGCAATTTAGAGATGAAATCCATGGTAATATTTTCCCATTTCCATTCCGGGATTTCGGGTTGTTGAAATAGACCTGATGGTTTCTGATGCTCAGCTTTGACCTTAGAACACGTCAAACATTCTCCTACGTATTTAGCAACATCGGCTTTCATACTCGGCCACCAAAAATGTTTCTTGAGATCCTTGTACATCTTCCCCGTTCCAGGATGTATTGAGTATCTGGTTTTATGAGCTTTTCTAAGTACCATTTCTCTCATATCTCCAAATTTTGGTACCCAAATTCTTTCAGACCTATACCGGGTTCCGTCTTCCCGAATATTAAGATGCTTCTCCGATCCTTTGGGTATTTCATCCTTTAAATTTCCCTCTTTTAAAACACCTTGTTGCGCCTCCTTTATTTGAGTAGTAAGGTTAGTGTGAATCATTATATTCATAGATTTTACTCGAATGGGTTCTCTGTCCTTTCTGCTCAAGGCGTCGGCTACCACATTTGCCTTCCCCGGGTGGTAACGAATCTCAAAGTTGTAATCATTCAACAATTCAATCCACCTACGCTGCCTCATATTCAGTTATTTCTGATTAAATATGTGTTGAAGACTTTTGTGGTCGGTATATATAATACTTTTGACCCCATATAAGTAGTGCCTCCAAGTCTTTAATGCAAAAACAACCGCGCCTAATTCCAAATCATGCGTCATATAATTTTGCTCGTGAATCTTCAATTGTCTAGATGCATAAGCAATCACCTTCGTCCGTTGCATTAATACACAACCGAGACCTTGCTTTGATGCGTCACAATAAATCACAAAATCATCATTCCCTTCAGGCAATGACAATATAGGTGCCGTAGTTAGCTTTTTCTTCAATAATTGAAACGCCTTTTCTTGTTCATCCTTCCATTCAAATTTCTTCCCTTTATGCGTTAATGCAGTCAAGGGTTTTGCTATTTTGGAGAAATCTTGGATGAATCTTCTGTAGTAACCAGCCAATCCTAAAAATTGACGTATATGCTTCGGAGTTTTTGGGGTTTCCCACTTTTCAACGGTTTCGATCTTTGCCGGGTCTACCTGGATACCTTCTTTGTTCACTATGTGACCGAGGAATTGAACTTCTTCCAACCAAAATGCACACTTTGAAAACTTAGCGTACAGTTGTACTTTCCTCAATACTTCTAGCACTTTTCTCAAATGTTCTTCGTGCTCTTGATCATTCTTTGAGTATATAAGTATGTCATCGATAAAAACAATGACAAACTTGTCAAGATATGGCCCACACACTCGGTTCATAAGGTCCATGAACACAGCTGGTGCGTTAGTCAATCCAAACGGCATAACCATAAACTCGTAATGACCATAACGCGTCCTAAAAGCAGTTTTTGGAATATCATCCTCCTTTACTCGCATTTGATGATATCTAGAACGTAAATCGATCTTCGAATAAACCGACGAGCCTTGTAGTTGATCAAATAAGTCGTCAATTCTCGGCAGTGGATAACTGTTTTTGATGGTAAGTTTGTTCAACTCTCTGTAGTCAATACACAACCTAAATGTACCATCCTTCTTCTTGACAAACAAAACAGGAGCTCCCCATGGTGATGTGCTTGGTCGAATGAAACCACATTCTAATAGTTCTTGCAGTTGGCTTTGCAGTTCTTTCATCTCGCTAGGTGCGAGTCTATAAGGAGCACGAGCTATTGGTGCAGCTCCTGGTACAAGATCTATTTGAAATTCAACAGATCGATGTGGAGGTAGTCCCAGTAATTCTTTCGGAAATACATCGGGAAATTCTTTTGTGACGGGAACATCATTGATGCTCTTTTCTTCAGTTTGTACTTTCTCGACGTGTGCTAGAACAGCATAGCAACCTTTTCTTATTAGTTTTTGTGCCTTCAAATTACTAATAAGATGTAGCTTCATGTTGCCCTTTTCTCCGTACACCATTAAGGGTTCTCCTTCTTCTCGTACAATGCGAATTGCATTTTTATAACATACGATCTCTGCTTTCACCTTCTTCAGCCAGTCCATGCCAACTATTACATCAAAACTCCCTAACTCTACTCGTATCAAATCAATCTTAAATATTTCGCCACCCAGTTTAATTTCTCGATTCCGGCATATATTATCTGCTGAAATTAATTTACCGTTTGCTAATTCGAGTAAAAATTTACTATCCAACGGCGTCAATGGACAACTTAATTTAGCACAAAAATCTCTACTCATATAGCTTCTATCCGCACCCGAATCAAATAAAACGTAAGCAGATTTATTGTCAATAAGAAACGTACCCGTAACAAGCTCCGGGTCTTCCTGTGCCTCTGCCGCATTAATATTGAAAACTCTTCCGCGGCCTTGTCCATTCGTGTTCTCCTGGTTCGGGCAATTTCTAATAATGTGGCCCGGTTTCCACATTTATAACAAACTACATTGGCATAACTTGCTCCGACACTACTTGCTCCGCCATTACTCGTTCCGACACCATTTTTTCCTTTCGTTCTGCTAACCCCTGGTCCGTAGACCTCACACTTCACCACGCTATGACCATTTCTTTTACACTTGTTGCAAAATTTGGTGCAGAACCCCGAGTGATACTTTTCACACCTTTGGCATAGCTGCTTCTGATTGTTGTTGTTGTTGTTGTTGTTGTTGTTGTTATTGTTGTTGGGATGATTGTTGTAGTTGTTGTTGTTGTTGTTGTTGTTGTTGTTATTGTTGGGCCGTTTGTTGTAGTGATGTTGCGATTGTTGGGATAATTGTTGCGGTTATTATTGTAATTGCTGTTGTTGTTGTTTTGGTGATTCTTATCACCGTTTTCCTCCCACTTTCTTTTGACTTGTTTCACATTGGCCTCTTCAGCCGTCTGTTCTTTAATTCTTTCCTCAATCTGGTTCACTAGTTTGTGAGCCATTCTACATGCCTGTTGTATGGAGGCGGGCTCGTGTGAACTTATATCTTCTTGGATTCTTTCCGGTAATCCTTTCACAAACGCGTCGATCTTCTCTTCCTCATCTTCGAACGCTCCCGGACACAATAGGCACAATTCTGTGAATCGTCTTTCGTACGAGGTAATATCAAATCCTTGGGTTCGTAACCCTCTGTAACGACCTGGATTTTTCCAATCGTTTTATACTTATGAGATTAATATTTACATAAATTAAACCTTACCAACATGATAAGCAATCCAAATTGTTGAGACTTGTGTTTTTGAAAAGAGTTTTACACAACGTTTGACCGTCCAATTTGACCGATGATATCACGAACTATATAACATACGATAATTATACGTTTGTGTATATATATGTATTTATATATATTTAACATGATCTAAGGATGGTTTAACATCTCATTGTGTACTAATTACAATAAGTTATAAGTATATTTTGAAACTACTAACTTAAGTTTTCAAAACGATAACTATACATAACATTCTTTGATATATATACTTATAACCTATAATGCTTATACATGTATCGTATATATAATGTATTTAATCACTTTTTAAGGACTTAAATACATAAAACAATATAAGTATATTCACAAAAGATAGCTATATTTGAATTCTCATTCCGTTTCCTCAAGATTTCTATACGTATATCTAGGGTATATGTACCTGTATCATACCCAGCTTCTATATGTATTTACTATTGGTATATACACATCAAATCAACATCCTAATCCACATTATTACTGCCCTAGATATGAGGTAACTAGGATTTGTCAAGTAGCATGAATTATTAGTAAGAAAACAAATTTAGGAATCCTTTTCTTTCTTTATAAACTAAAAACGTTTTTATGAATGAACACCATTTCTTCACTCCATTTTCTCATACCTACACCCTCATTTCTCTCTCAAAATACTCCTAACTTCATACTTGATCATCTCCAAGCATTTTCCCCATCATTTAGCTTCAATTACAAGCCTTAAACACCATAAGAAAACTCTTTCAAGAACATATCAAATAACCACCCATTTGAAGAAGTTTACTTCCAACCTTTTGATCTAACTCCACCACTCTTTGATTCCAAGATTTTTTCTTATCTCTTATAGTAACTTTGTCCAAGTAACTTGAGGTAGTAACCTTATTCATAATCTTGTTCGATTCATAATTATATAGCTATCTTATTTTATGTTGTAAAATTTTAACAACAAGAACATAGTTTGAATGATTTCAAACTTGTTTGCAAACTAAATAGATCCTTCTAACTTAACTTTTAAAATACTTCAAGACCTGTAATATATCATAATGATATGCTAACTTAACAAGATATAACTTGGTTTTACAAAGAACACCTTAAAAACTGAATCTACGTCGTCAGAGTGCAACCGGGGGCTGTTTTGGGTTGGATAATTAAAAACCATCTTGAACTTTGAATTGGAAGTTCATGTTCTGGAAAAATGATATTTCTTATGAATATGTTAACACATAAAAATTTCATGGTTTAACTCAAAGTGTAAGTATTTTTAGAAAAATGATCATTAAATGTTGTTTTTATGATGGAAAATGATCACTTTCATAAGTTTTACCAAAGTTTAACCTATAACCTGTGATTTCGAATACAAACTAAGGTATTTTCAGTTCATATTCTTAAAATTTGACTCGATCCAAGGAAGTGGCAAGTTGAACCAACAAAAAGGAGTTGTAATGAAGAAACCACGACTAAAACAAGATTGGGTATCCGAAGCTAGTTTAGCTACGAAAATATTTGGAGATAAAGTAAATTAATCATATCTTTTCTAATTAATATGATATTTTATATATAATTACTTATGATTTGATTTTATATATTTCAGGTTCACCCGTAAACAACACGAGAAGATTAATCATAAGACCTCATGATTGTACGCAACACGTCATTTGACAACACGGTACTTTATGTACGCAACACGTCATTTGACAACATGGTACCATGGATCGAGATTAATTCTGATCAATACGAATACGATGGGGTCTTTATTTATTTTATTGAGCAACTAATTGTGGACCACTAACATCGGACTGCTAACTACGGACTAAGAAAATATTAAAAGTATTAAAAGTATATATATATATATATATATATATATATATATATATATATATATATATATATATATATATATATATATATATATATATATATATATATGTAACGATTACTTGAAAAGAAAATATGTTGATATATTATATATATATGGTTAGGTTCGTGATATCTATCGGAGACCAAGTCGAGTTAAATACCTTCAAGGCAAAAGTGAGTATATAGTCCCACTTTTAAACTCTAAATATTTCGGGATGAGAATACATGCATTTTATGATTTACGTTATGGACACAAGTGATAAAAAAATATATTCTACGTTGAGTTGTACCACTGGCATACTTCCCTGTAGCTTGGTAACTACTATTTACATGTGGTATTGTAAACGCGAATCCTGTTGATAGATCTATCGGGCCTGACAACCCCAACCGGACTGGACGACCAGTATTCAACGGTTGCATAGTACTTCGTTTCGGTGACTACACTTGGTACAGTGTAGTAAGATTTCATAATAAAGGGAATATGCGACGTTGATTAAATGTTAAGTATGGTTATCAAGTGCTCAACCACTTAGAATATTTTTATTAAAACGTTTATGTATATGAAATCTTGTGGTCTATATTTATAACACTGCTAGCATTAAACCTATATCTCACTAACTTTATGTTAACGTTTAAAGTATGTTTATTCTCAGGTTCCTAGAAGTCTTCCGCTGTTTGAATATATGTTAGAGAAACCATGTGCATGGAGTCATACATGTTTTATTCGAGGAAGCATTGCATTCACAAAATCATCACCGTGTATTTATTTTGACTGCATTGTCAACGAAAGTATTCTTGTAAACTGTTATTTACGGTGATTGTCTATATGTAGAAATCATCAGCTGTCGAAAACATTGAATTTTAAATATTCATTTATGGTATATCTTTTCAAAAGAATGCATTGTTTATAAAACGTATCATATAGAGGTCAAATGCCTCACGATGTAATCATATGTTATTGTATTCATCCCTATGGATTGGGTCGGGTCATTTCATGTGGTATCAGAGCGGTGGTCTTAGCGAACCAGGTCTGCATTAGTGTGTCTAACTGATAAGTCATTAGGTTGCATTAGTGAGTCTGGACTTCGACCGTGTCTGCATGTCAAAATTTTGCTTATCATTTTGTGTCGAAAATCATCTACTTATCATCTGTAGGAAATTACCTGCTTATCATCTTAAGTCTAAACGCGTCTTACTACATTCATTGCATGAATGGTGTATAGACAATGCTAATTCATATCTACGCGTGTCTGTTACTGTAAACTTTGTCTGACATATTCCGTAAATCCCTCCGTAATCTATGAGATCTTTTGTTCTATATATGTGGATATTCTATATAATTAGAATACCACCCGATAGCCAGAAAATCATTTCATATCGAAAAATCCTTTATTCAATCATATGAAATGGAACTCGTCACTAGTTAAAGTCCCTTGGATTCCGATATGGAATACCACTCAAGCTCCGAAAGCAGTGTGACCAGAATGGATCAACCAATCAGTCATCATCTATTTTGGATGGATTGGGGATGGGTTCGTAGCCTCCTCAATCATTGGAGACAAGAAGAAGGTGATCCCTTCCATCCACCAAATTGCACTCTTGACGATGAACCTGAAGCACTTATCGGCGAACCAGTTCAAGAAACCATTTTTTTCTCTCATTTCCAGAGTATCTCGTCACGATTATATGCTACATCAAATTCTAGATTTTATTTATCCGCTCGTCCGAACCGATAATCACCCCGGTGTAATAGAAGAAGTCAACGAGCTTCGCACTCGGGTAGTGGCTTTGGAGAATACGGTACGAAGGTTACAAACACCATCAGCAGCATCAGCAGCATAACCAGTACCGTCAATAACATCAACATCGCAAGCCTCAATACCCTAAGCACCAGCAGCACCACCAGCATCAACGTTATCACCATCATCAACATCAACAGGATCATTACCACCACCAACAATCACATCCGCATCACACGCCTCAATATCACCATCCGTACCTCGGATATCAACGTCACACACACCATAGATACCAAGAAGTACCAACAACAACAAACGATGAAGTATTGATTCATAACTTCATCGGAGAAACATTCTATGGTAATTATGTAATCTCTAAAGACATAGAGATTACCTATTTCTTCCTTAACCATAAATCAGATGAGTGGACAGAAATGATAAACGGAAGAGTAGAAACCCCTACAAGAATGATGCGTAAGGTACAAGCTAGACTTGTTTTACCAACAGCATCAGCAGTGCCCTTAGCCTCACCAACACAGTCAGTGCTATCAACATCGTTAGAATCATCAGCAACTTTAATATCACAAGCTCCACCAGTTCAAGAATCACTGTGGACATCATCAATAACACGTATATTGCATCAACGAGTTATGAAGTATTAACTCATTCTTCTGAAGAATTTATATAATATTTTATATATATGAATTCGGAAACCAAAATAAATCTTTTCGTACTAAGCTATTAAGTATGAATTGAAAAAGGGTAGATACTACTCGTTTAAATTCATACTACAAATATGCAATGATGTACGTCCTTCGTCAGCAACTTAATCATCGTTAACTACAATCCCTGTTTCAATTCAATGAATTTCGTTTTATAATAAACCAAGTGTATTATTCAATAATAGGTTTGATTTTACACTTTCATCTTCAATGTACTCGAAGCTTACTGGGAAACAAGATTCATATCTTGCGAAGTTAGCAAGAGTTCAATGAGTATCAGCATGATTCACTAAGAAAATATATATAAGAATAAATAATGAAGTATTGATCCATAACTTCATTAATATTCTGTGAAGAATATGTGGTTCCTAATCGTTTTAGAGATTACTTATTCTAGCTCAAACCGAAAATCAAATGAGTCTAATATTATATTGACTTATTAAATTCATGATTACATCTGAAGAAGATATATATGTACATATATTTTCATAAAGATTGTAATAAAATTCTCTGGTACAAAACATTACTTGTGAAATTTTTTTTAACGGGTAGGTAATACCCGAGAGATATATAAATTCACAATTAATATGATTATATTCTTCGACTCTGATTCAACAATCATCAACTATACTCACTACCTTCACAATAATATACATTCTTTCATAGAAATCAAAACAACCATTCTCTTCCAAATTTGATTACGACAAAACAAAATCCAAGTCAAGACTTAACAGAAGACATCACTCTTAGGACTCTTACATCTTTCAAAACTATACTTTTACTTCAAAACTATGCTAGAACATCATTCGATTCTTGGAACCCAGAAAAATATTTGTATCATTCAAAGTCCTAAAACATCATATGTATATTAACAATTACAATCTATGATCAAACCCTTCAAAATTCCTGAAGACACTTCAAATAATGGACAATCGAGATGATGATCCAACCACACATTACCCGCAGTCTTGCACCTGAAAAGCTCTCGAAACCAAGGACATAATTTAACACGTATCCGCGTTAAATCTTTTAGCATTTATTAGCAATAATAACTTTGCGATTCCTTTTCAAAATAGCAAATTTTGTCACAGTTTTAGCAAGTCAACCTCGACTTTCCATTCGAAGTATCCTTATTATAACCTGTAATACATACGATTACCCTTTTGTTATCAGGGAACCTTTTATATTCCATGATATTATCAGCAGATGTACCAGCAACTCGTTACCCCTTTGGCGGAATCAACAATTGGTATTTTGAAATCTCGCAGCATTTCTATTTCGGCAGTTATATATATATACAACCTCTATCCCCAAGAATTACATATTTCAAATGTGAAGTTTCTGAAAAATGCTCCAGTCTACGAATTAGTACTATTAAGTTTTGTAAAAGACTGATAAAGTGGTAAAGACAGTAGACAACAATTACGGTCAGAAGTTTGACAAATAATAGATTGGAAAAGCTCGAATGAAAAATTTGGTACTGGAACAAGGGATTGAGCAAAGTATAAAGGAGGTCGTGGACAAATCACAATGACGAAATCTACCTTCAAAGGATTTAAATGATTCAGTGTCTGCTGAAACCATTAGTAAGAACCTTACTCCTTATTCTAAACCTTCACAGACAGATTTTGCGCGTCATTCCCTGATCTTAGATATTCTAAGATATCATCGTATTTTTCATTATAAATATCTCCGATATTCCTGAAGATATATTCCCAACTATCCTCATCAAAAATCATTTATCTCTTCACAATATTTGCGTTACAACATAAAAGAAACTGTGTTAGTTTCTAAATTCTGAAAAATTCGAGTTTAAAATATGAATGTTTTGAAGTAGTGTTGGAAACTGAAGCATGAATTAGTATCATATAATGACACTTGATCAACGTGATTATATTACAGTAATTCATGCTGAGTTTCTAAATAGAACATAATGATTCACAGATCATAACGTCATCATGTGCCATGTTACACAACTCTTACATTCTACCCAATCTCCAAACATATTAAGAACATATCTCCTTGATAATTCTATCTTTTCGGACATTCTGGTAACTTACCAAATCAAGATCGTTCAATTACTATTTCCTTCTTAGAACATTAACTATGTTTATTTCAAAATCCATACCTACGAATTCCGGACCATTATTAGCTTGACTCGAAGTCGGGAAGAGGAAACAGAAGTATGGAACTGTTGAATATAAAAGAAAATATAAAGCTCGACAATAACAAATAAATTACAAACCGTGTATATCAATACGTATTGCAACGTAAAGGCACGGGAGAATTAACAATACTATAACCCCAAGGTAATAGTAGAAATAAATAAAATCCTCCGAAAGTAGATGAAAAAGAAGAATGACAGAGATGAAAGTTAAGAGTATGTCCAGGATCAGTACTGGATGAAGCATACTGATAAATGTTTTAAAGTATGAATTGAGGGAGGAAGAATAGAAGGTATGAGTTGTAAGGAAATGAAAGGAGGTGGATTTATAGTAAAAGATCCGACAGAGCAATTAAAATAGATGATCGCATTTAAAGCGGATTCTAATTTCCTTGATTATCGAAGAATCAAATCTCATTATGAAGATTTTACTCCAAATCTCTTGAACTTGGAAATCAATCATATCTACGTCAAAAGATATGACGAATCTATACCTACTCATTTCACCCTTTGGTGATAGCCTCACTCGTACTCTTCACAAAAATCAAATTGCTTTATCAATATTACTTGATGATAATAAAACTCTAATTTCCAACTCGTATACATCATGAAAACATACTTATTGTCAGCCATGACCATCCCATTCAAATTTCGGGACGAAATTTATTTAACGGGTAGGTACTGTAACGACCCGGATTTTTCCAATCGTTTTATACTTATGAGATTAATATTTACATAAATTAAACCTTACCAACATGATAAGCAATCCAAATTGTTGAGACTTGTGTTTTTGAAAAGAGTTTTACACAACGTTTGACCGTCCAATTTGACCGATGATATCACGAACTATATAACATACGATAATTATACGTTTGTGTATATATATGTATTTATATATATTTAACATGATCTAAGGATGGTTTAACATCTCATTGTGTACTAATTACAATGAGTTATAAGTATATTTTGAAACTACTAACTTAAGTTTTCAAAACGATAACTATACGTAACATTCTTTGATATATATACTTATAACCTATAATGCTTATACATGTATCGTATATATAATGTATTTAATCACTTTTTAAGGACTTAAATACATAAAACAATATAAGTATATTCACAAAAGATAGCTATATTTGAATTCTCATTCCGTTTCCTCAAGATTTCTATACGTATATCTAGGGTATATGTACCTGTATCATACCCAGCTTCTATATGTATTTACTATTGGTATATACACATCAAATCAACATCCTAATCCACATTATTACTGCCCTAGATATGAGGTAACTAGGATTTGTCAAGTAGCATGAATTATTAGTAAGAAAACAAAATTAGGAATCCTTTTCTTTCTTTATAAACTAAAAACATTTTTATGAATGAACACCATTTCTTCACTCCATTTTCTCATACCTACACCCTCATTTCTCTCTCAAAATACTCCTAACTTCATACTTGATCATCTCCAAGCATTTTCCCCATCATTTAGCTTCAATTACAAGCCTTAAACACCATAAGAAAACTCTTTCAAGAACATATCAAATAACCACCCATTTGAAGTAGTTTACTTCCAACCTTTTGATCTAACTCCACCACTCTTTGATTCCAAGATTTTTTCTTATCTCTTATAGTAACTTTGTCCAAGTAACTTGAGGTAGTAACCTTATTCATAATCTTGTTCCATTCATAATTATATAGCTATCTTATTTTATGTTGTAAAATTTTAACAACAAGAACATAGTTTGAATGATTTCAAACTTGTTTGCAAACTAAATAGATCCTTCTAACTTAACTTTTAAAATACTTCAAGACCTATAATATATCATAATGATATGCTAACTTAACAAGATATAACTTGGTTTTACAAAGAACACCTTAAAAACTGAATCTACGTCGTCGGAGTGCAACCGGGGGCTGTTTTGGGTTGGATAATTAAAAACCATCTTGAACTTTGAATTGGAAGTTCATGTTCTGGAAAAATGATATTTCTTATGAATATGTTAACACATAAAAATTTCATGGTTTAACTCAAAGTGTAAGTAGTTTTAGAAAAATGATCATTAAATGTTGTTTTTATGATGGAAAATGATCACTTTCATAAGTTTTACCAAAGTTTAACCTATAACCTGTGATTTCGAATACAAACTAAGATATTTTCAGTTTATATTCTTAAAATTTGACTCGATCCAAGGAAGTGGCAAGTTGAACCAACAAAAACGGAGTTGTAATGAAGAAACCACGACTAAAACAAGATTGGGTATCCGAAGCTAGTTTAGCTACGAAAATATTTGGAGATAAAGTAAATTAATCATATCTTTTCTAATTAATATGATATTTTATATATAATTACTTATGTTTTGATTTTATATATTTCAGGTCCACCCGTAAACAACACGAGAAGATTAATCATAAGACCTCATGATTGTACGCAACACGTTATTTGACAACACGGTACTTTATGTACGCAACACGTCATTTGACAACATGGTACCATGGGTCGAGATTAATTCTGATCAATACGAATACGATGGGGTCTTTATTAATTTTATTGAGCAACTAATTGTGGACCACTAACATCGGACTGCTAACTACGGACTAAGAAAATATTAAAAGTATTATAAGTATATATATATATATATATATATATATATATATATATATATATATATATATATATATATATATATATATATATATGTAACGATTACTTGAAAAGAAAATATGTTGATATATTATATATATATGGTTAGGTTCGTGATATCTATCGGAGACCAAGTCGAGTTAAATACCTTCAAGGCAAAAGTGAGTATATAGTCCCACTTTTAAACTCTAAATATTTCGGGATGAGAATACATGCATTTTATGATTTACGTTATGGACACAAGTGATAAAAAAATATATTCTACGTTGAGTTGTACCACTGGCATAATTCCATGTAGCTTGGTAACTACTATTTACATGTGGTATTGTAAACGCGGATCCCGTTGATAGATCTATCGGGCCTGACAACCCCAACCGGACTGGACGACCAGTATTCAACGGTTGCACGTTTAAAGTGTAGTAAGATTTCATAATAAAGGGAATATGCGACGTTGATTAAATGTTAAGTATGGTTATCAAGTGCTCAACCACTTAGAATATTTTTATTAAAACGTTTATGTATATGAAATCTTGTGGTCTATATTTATAACGCTGCTAGCATTAAACCTATATCTCACTAACTTTATGTTGACGTTTAAAGCATGTTTATTCTCAGGTTCCTAGAAGTCTTACGCTGTTTGAATATATGTTAGAGAAACCATGTGCATGGAGTCATACATATTTTATTCGAGGAAGCATTGCATTCACAAAATCATCACCGTGTATTTATTTTGACTGCATTGTCAACGGAAGTATTCTTGTAAACTGTTATTTACGGTGATTGTCTATATGTAGAAATCATTAGATGTCAAAAACATTGAATTTTAAATATTCATTTATGGTATATCTTTTCAAAAGAATGCAATGTTTATAAAACGTATCATATAGAGGTCAAATGCCTCGCGATGTAATCATATGTTATTGTATTCGTCCCTATGGATTAGGTCGGGTCATTTCACCCTCTAAGTTCTGTCTTGAGCTTATTGACCTCGGTTCTGGGACGGTACTTCTCGTTCATCAAGTGCTTGAATGCTGACCACGGTAGTGCGTACGCATCATCTTGTCCCACTTGCTCTAGATAGGTATTCCACCATGTTAACGCAGAACCTGTGAAGGTATGCGTAGCGTACTTCACTTTATCCTCTTCAGTATACTTACTTATGGCAAACACCGATTCGACCTTCTCGGTCCACCGTTTCAATCCGATCGGTCCTTCGGTTCCATCAAATTCCAAAGGTTTGCAGGCAATGAATTCTTTGTAGGTGCATCCTACACGATTTCCTGTACTGCTAGATCCAAGATTATTGTTGGTATGTAGCGCAGCTTGTACTGTGGCTATGTTTGAAGCTAGAAAAGTACGGAATTCCTCTTCATTCATATTCACGGTGTGTCGAGTAGTCGGTGCCATTTCCTTCAAAATAGTCAAATGGAACAAGTTAATCATACAAAATATTAAGAGTAGTTAATAGTATTTCGTAGCATAATATGAACTCATTTATAAAAGCTTTTTCTTCATATTAGCGTTTTATAAGTTTAAATTCGGGTAGTACCTACCCGTTAAGTTCATACTTAGTAGCTAATATACAATTCAACTACTACAATTCTATATGAAAAATTGATTATAATAATATTTCGCGTTCAAACTTTTATACAATATTTTACAAACTTACAATACCGCTTATTTTACATAAAGCATGAAATATAGCACACAATAACTTTGATACAAGATAGTTGTGAAGATAATTCTACCTAGTACACAAGTCGTTCAGCAAAGGCAATAAAGACACGTAATTCATACGTCCAGAAACAAGTCATGCATTCTGGTTTTACTAGGAGTGCTTCCCATCCTTGGTCTTGTGGAACATAACCGTTATGGCCGTTGATAAGACAGCGTGTTGTAACGTCGTCAAAGGGACGAGGGTTACGTAATGACCAACAGTCTCGTAATAACCTAAAAACCTCATTTCTTACCCCAATTACCGACTCCGTCACTTGTGGGAACGTTTTGTTTAATAGTTGTAGCCCGATGTTCTTTTTCTCACTTTGGTGAGAAGCGAACATTACTAACCCGTAAGCATAGCATGCTTCTTTATGTTGCATGTTAGCCACTTTTTCTAAATCATGAAGTCCTATATTCGGATACATTGAGTCAAAATAATTTCTTAACCCGTTGCGTAAAATAGCATTTGGGTTCCCCGCAATATATGCGTCAAAGTAAACACATCGTAACTTATGGGTTTCCCAATGTGATATCCCCCATCTTTCAAACGAAAGTCTCTTATAAACCAAGACATTCTTGGAACGTTCTTCGAATGTCTTACAAACTGATTTCGCCGTAAATAGTTGTGCCGAAGAATTCTGACCGACTCTAGACAAGATTTCATCAATCATGTCTCCGGGTAGGTCTCTTAAAATATTAGGTTGTCTATCCATTTTGTGTTTTTATACTGTAAAATAGACAAGAGTTAGATTCATAAAAAAAAATACTTATTAATACAAGCAATTTTTACATATATCATAAAGCATAAGCACACTATATTACATATATTACACCACACGAATACAACTATCTTATTCCGACACGCTTGTTTCTTCTTCTTCTTCGGTTTTGGTTCGTTTTGCCAAGTTTCTAGGGATATATGATGTTCCCCTAATACGATCTGTCGTTTTCCACAACGGTTTAGAAAAACCTGGTGGTTTAGAGGTTCCCGGGTCATTGTTACAACTTAAGGGCTTCGGGGGTTGACGATACATATAAAGTTCATCGGGGTTGGAATTAGATTTCTCTATTTTTATGCCCTTTCCCTTATTATTTTCTTTTGCCTTTTTAAATTCAGTTGGGGTAATTTCTATAACATCATCGGAATTCTCGTCGGAATCCGATTCATCGGAGAATTGGTAATCCTCCCAATATTTTGCTTCCTTGGCGGAAACACCATTGACCATAATTAACCTTGGTCGGTTGGTTGAGGATTTTCTTTTACTTAACCGTTTTATTATTTCCCCCACCGGTTCCTGTTCCTCCTCCTGTTCCTCCTCTTCCTGTTCTGATTCTTCTTCCGGTTCTGATTCTTCTTCCGGTTCTTCTTCGGGAACTTGTGAATCAGTCCAATATATATTCGACTCTTCGTTATTATTTGGTGAGTCAATGGGATTTGTGCTAGAGGTAGACATCTATCACACAATATCAAACATGTTAAGAGATTAATATATCACATAATATATACATGTTAATAATATATAGTTTCCAACAAAAATGTTAAGCAATCATTTTTAAAGAAAACACGGTCGAAGTCCAGACTCACTAATGCATCTGGTTACATCTACGTGAATTGTTTATTGGGCTACAAAGGTGAGTTTCATTTGCTCCCTTTTTAATTGCTTTTGCAATATATATTTTTGGGCTGAGAATACATGCGCTGTTTTATAAATGTTTTACGAAATAGACACAAGTACTGAAACTAATTTTACGTGGGTTTAAACCAGAAATATACCCTTAGCTTGGTAACATTAAGCTACTTGTCTATGTACGGTAGGCGCGAATCCTAAAGATAGATCTATTGGGCCTGACAAACCCCATCCACTTATAACGACCCGCCAAAATCGCTATTGACGCGGTACGTTATCTACGGTCCCACAGTGAGGTTTCGACCTCTATATGATACGTTTTTGATAAAATATTGCTTTCAATTTTTTTTTTTAAATACTTTCTATACATAGAAAGTTTACCAAAATATAGACATATCCCAAATATATATATGACAACTTATACAAAATGACTAAATCATCAATTTATTTAATAACAGATTATAACAATAATATTTGAATGCAATGTCTTTTTGAAAATATAGCATAAAAGACTCCATGCAGCACCTTGAGCAAATAGCAAGCAGACAGCGGAAGCACTTTTGAAAAACCTTTGTAGCCCAATAAACAATTCACGTAGATGTAACCAATACTCGGAATGCAAGTAACAGTAGACCTCATCCCTAATCAAGAAATTGTTGGTATAGATGTGTAGAGCTCTTCGAGAGGAGTCCGAATATGTAAACGATTTTATGATCAAGTGATTATTGAAGGTGTTCTTGAAGATGAAAGATTGATGATGATGATGATGATGAATAGTAGTGGGTGTTCTTGAGGAAGGGAAGAATATGTACGTATGTGTGTGTTTGATGAAATGAATTAGGGTTATAAATAGATAGATATGTCACGGGTATATTTCTATCTCAATAATAGATATCACGGATGTAATAATTAATATACACGGGTATTAATGTGTAGTCACAGGTAAATAGATATATCACGGGTATAATAATTAGGTAAACACGGGTATTACTGTATAGTCACATGTTATAATTAAATTTTTATCCTTTAGCTAAGATCCAATGTATTTTATCTTAATATGATTCAATGACTGGTTAATTTTATATTTATAAATATATATATATATATATATATATATATATATATATATATATATATATATATATATATATATATATATATATATATAACCCAGAAAATTTCGACTAATTTTGAACCAAACTCTCGATACAATGTAATAATTTCGACACGATAAGAAATGTCTGTTAGGCAGTATCTCAAAAATTTTGAACTGTTTCCTTACATTCATTTAACTTCGACCATTTCTCACGATTCACGAACCATTAAATGTAAATAAATGTGCATACATATATAAATATAAGAATGTTAGCTTATTTAAAAATATATTTAGAATCTATTTAATTAATTTTAAAAATAGTTATATTTTAATTGGGATCGAACTCGAATGTCATGACAAATTTTATGGTTAATATTAAACTAGTTTAAATACGGACTTAGGTGAATTTAAAAGTAAACGTTGATTCATAAGTAGGTTATGTAAAATTTAGACGTATTGAAAATATTTTAAATTTGTTGAGTTGAGTTTTAACACTCCGTACATATTAAATGGAACAATTAACGATTGAAATAATTGAAGGAATTTAATCCAAAAGTTTGGGATTTTTAAGATCACTTTCATATACTTATTGTTTAGCAATGGACTCGATACATCACTCGGTGTTAAAAGTGTCGGTAGGATAGTTCATGATTGAGGCTGCTAAATAATATTCACATGTTTATTAAAACTTAATAATTGATATTCAGACCCACTTGCTTTGTTTTCTTATCCGTGAAATTAGTTGATTGAGGAAATTACTGTGATAAATTGAGATGTAGGTAATAATGTTGTTGATTCATTCCTTTCCTCCACCTTATAGATTATACACATAGATATATAGATAAATGCATACAGATACACACCCACATATTTTCTATGATTCTTGTTTTTATCTTCTTACTTCTCTTTTCTTCTTCAAAGACTAATCTTACTTGATTACTAACTTTTTACTTGATCACCATCCATCACCTTGGTTCACCACCCTATAAACATCACCACCGTCGACCATTTTCACTATCTCAATTCACCATCAATTGAAATCGCCACCTTCGACTGTTAAACACAACCGAGACCACCATTATCTCTCTCTCTCTTTTCTCTCTCTTCTCATTCTTTCTTGTTATCTTCTTCAAGAACCCATCAAAACCCATTTATGAACAACCTTCGATGACTACCAGTTGTTTCTAATTCTGTGTCCTTCTGTTTCCACTTCCTGATAACAAAAACGATGATAAGAATTATGTATGTGATACTGTTTTCGTTTCCTGTTATTAATCGAACAAACACCACTCGATAATTAAATTTTGTTTATTTTCTTTTGAAAACCTGCAACAACACCACGACTACTGCCACTATCACGAACCACCCTCAGCTAAATTGCTCAGCTCAACAAACCCACCTCACCACCGAGACTATCACCGTCTTCACCATCCTTCACCACCCTATAATCCTTTCCATCACCACCTTCCATCTCTCTCTTCTCTCTCTCCTTCTTCTCTTTGAATTCTTCTACGTTGAAACCACAAACCACCTCCAACACCTTCTCCGATCACTTCACCATAAACAACCACCATGAACCGCTACCATTGAACCCGTCTTCTATCTCCTGTTAAAAATTAAAACGAAACCCATCGAACACTTGATTATTCGAACTACTGTTAATTGATACAGTAATAATGATGATGATGAACAAAAGATGATAACGATACAACAGTAATTATGATGATGATGATACCGTTTTGTTATTACTACTTCCATTTCTGTTCAATCGATCATCGGAGCATCACCATAGACACCCACCATTAAAGAACATCATTAAAACTACCGCTGCGTTTCTTTCTCTTCTTTCTTGTTTATTCGTTTCATCGCCACCACACATGCTTATTTTGTTCCTGTTCGAAGTTTCTTTTGTTGCTGAATCGAAAACGATTTCTACTTCTGTGATGATATAAACCGGGAAGAAGATGATGCAAGTTATATATGAAGATGATCGTGACTTCCTGTGATTACTACTATTTAGTAAATGTTCGAAAAATAACGATGATGATGATACTTCAGTTTTATTGATGATGATAAGGTTGAGTGAGAATAAATGAAGATAATGGCTGCGCTGCTATTTGTTCTGTATAAAGCTCGAGAAAAATAAAATAATAAATAAATAAATCAAACACCGACACCCTAATTGCTACTCAGATTTACTGGATTGGGCAGTTTTATTGGGCCTTGATCCAACATCCGTTTTAATTATGGGCTGTTTGTTATTTCAAAAACTGACCCAGCAACAAACTAAATTCGGGTTATAAAGAAGTAGAGTAGGAATTAAAATAGAAAACATAAAATGGAGGAGTGGCTGAGTACATGGTCGGGTAGCGACTAGTCACGGGTTCGAGTCCTGTCTCGAGCAATTCAATTCTTTTTAGTACTAAAAAGGTATAATTTAGTATCATTATCATTTTTATTATTATTATTATTATTATTATTATTATTATTATTATTATTATTATTATTATTATTATTATTATTATTATTATTATTATTATTATTATTATTATTAGCTATTGTATTTAGGATTAGTATTGTAGTATTATCATTATTAGTAATATAAATATTAGAGAAATTATCATTTTTGAAAACTATCATTATTATTAAAATTTTCCTTATTATTAAAAGTATTATCTTAAAACTATTATTTTTATTTTATCATTAATATTAAAATGATTATTTTATTACTATCATTATTATTAGTAGTATTATAAATATAAATATTATTATTATTATTACTATCTTTATGCTAGTATTATTATAATTAACATTTTTCAAACAAGAGAAATTTATATAAAATATAATTATTACATAAGTACACTAATATTACATAATATTATGTTTTAACTAATACAGTATTATAACGTTGATTAAATTATATATAAACTAAGTATTATAACATATTAGAAGTATTAATAAATTATATAGGAATATTAATTGTAATACATAACAAAATAATATATAAATTCTTTCGATTACGTGTATATGTGTTAATGTATATATAAATGATATAGGTTCGTGAATCCGAGGCCAACCCTGCATAGTTTAGTTGATCAATGTCGTTATATGTATTTTTACTACAAAATACATTAGGTGAGTTTCATTTGCTCCATTTTTAATTGCTTTTGCAATATATATTTTTGGGCTGAGAATACGTGCGCTGCTTTTATAAATGTTTACAAAATAGACACAAGTACTTAAAAATATATTCTACGTTGAGTTATACCACTGGCATATTTCCCTGTAGCTTGGTAACTACTATTTACATGGGTATTGTAAACGCGAATCCTGTTGATAGATCTATTGGGCCTGACAACCCCAACCGGACTGGACGACCAGTATTCAACGGTTCCACAGTACTTCGTTTTGTTACTACACTTGGTACAGTGTAGGGAGATTTCATAATAAAGGGAATATGCGACGTTGATTAAATGTTAAGTATGGTTACTAAGTGCTCAACCACTTAGAATGCTTTACATACACTTGCGAGTGTATTATGTTTATGATTATGAAATCTTGTGGTCTATTAATAAACTGAAATGATTGTTATGATAAACCTATGAACTCACCAACCTTTTGGTTGACACTTTTAAGCATGTTTATTCTCAGGTACGAATTAAGTCTTCCGCTGTGCATTTGCTCATTTTAAAGACATTACTTGGAGTCCTTCATGGCATACTTAGGACAGTACCTCGCAATGGGACCAGATGTTGATGACTTCGTCCAGGGGGATAAGGACGGGTCGTCACAGGTGGTATCAGAGCATTGGTCCTAGCGAACCAGGTTTTGCATTAGTGTGTCTAACTGATAGTTGTTAGGATGCATTAGCGAGTCTGTACTTCGACCTTAGCTACATATTATAAGTATTGTTTATCATTCCTAGTGGAAAATTTCCTGCTTATCATTCCTAAGTCTAGACACGACTTCCTGCACTTATTTGATAGATAGTGTACAAATAAATTCATATCTTAGCGTATCTGTTACTGTAGACTTTATCTGACACGTTTCCTTAAATCTCTCCGTAATCTACGGGATCTCCTGTACTATGTATAGGTGTTCTATGTAATTAGAATATCATCCGATATCCGAAAATTATTTCTTATCGAAAAATTCTTTACTCAATCATACAAAATGGAACTCACCAATAGTTCAAGTCCCTCGGATTCTGATAGCTATTCCGATATGGAGTCCCACTCCAGCTCCGAAAGCAGCGTCACCAGAATGAATCAATCAATCAGCCATCCTTAATTTATCTGATGGGTTCGTAGTCGACTTAACCAATGGAGACGAGAAGAAGGCGATCCCTTTCACCAACCGAATTCACCTTTTGGCGAAGAACCTGAATCACTTACCGGCGAACCTGTTCGAAACACCATTTTCACTCTCGCTGCCCGAATATCTCGCCACAATTATATTCTATCCACAATTCTAAATCTTATTCATCCGCTCGTTCCAACCGACAATCATCCCGGAATAATAGAAGAAGTCAACAAATTTCGCGCTCGAGTTGTAGCTTTGGAAAATATAGTGCAGAACCTACCAGCTTCAACAACATCACCGGCACCAACCGTACCACCAACATCAACACCAGTAACACCAACAACCTAAGTTTCAACATTCCATGCCTCAACATCTCATTCTGTACCTCGAGTATAATCATCATTCTACATAACGTTCTACATCATTTATCTTCGTTCGACATGGCGATTATGTAATCTCTAATGTTTTAGAGATTAAATATTCTTGTTCTAAAGGTAAATCAAATGGGTTTAATATCATATTAACTCATAAAATCCATGATTACATGTAAAGAAAATATATATGTATGTATATTTTCATAAAGATTGTAATTAAAAATTCTTTCGTACAAACTGTTAATGGTGAAAATATTTTAACGGGTAGGTAATACCCGAGGAATATTTAGATTTCGCATTAATAAGTTACACTGTACATTCTTCGAATCTGATTCAACGGTCATTTACTATCCTATTTACATCCACCGATATACGTATCTGTTCACCACAGAATAACCATTTTCATTCAATTTCATATTTGGATTTTGATCTATCAGAATCCAACAAGTGGCATAATGAAGAAAACATCGGACAAAGTAAAATTTGTTAGAAACAAACGAACTAACTAATTGAAATATTGTTAAGAATCCACGCTAACTGTTCCTAGCTAACTGTTCCTAGCTAACTGGTTACATTTTATTTATCGCAATTTAATTATCGCAATTTACATTCTCGCAATTTTATTTATCGTCATTTAATTTCTGTATTTATTTTACACACTTTAAATAACGGGACACGTATACAAGGTTTCGACATATCATATTGACCCATCTATATATTTATCTTGGAACAACCATAGACACTCTATATGCAAATGACGGAGTTAGCTATACAGGGTTGAGGTTGATTCCAAAATATATATATAGTTTGAGTTGTGATCAATACTGAGACCGGTACACGGGTCACGATACGTATTAATTAATTCGAATGTTATATATTAAACTATATATGAACTATTGGACTGTTAAATGTGGACTATCGACTTTGGACGAATAATATTAGACAATTAAAATGAATTAAAATACTGATTATAACATATGAAACTAAATAATTCTTCAAGTTTGCCACTTGATTTCATCCTAAACCTCATTGTATCTTGACGATTACAATCTGCGTTCGAACCTTTCATGATTCTTGAAAACACCTCGATTGAGAGGATGAACCAAAAGTAATTCATCTACGGAAGGAAAGATTTATGCATATAGATATGCACCTGAAAAATTCTGGGAACCTGAGTAAATGTTTAACACGTATTTGTGCTAGCTCTTTTGGCGTTGTTATTACCGAAAATAACTTTGCAATCCCTGTTCAAATTAGCAAATTTTGTCACAGCTCCAGCAAAACAACTTCGACTTTTCATTCGAAATAACCTTATTATAACCTTGATATATATGCGTACTCTTTATTGTTACTGGAGAATCTTTTATATTCCACCATATTACCATCAGCGTTTAATCATCTAAAAATACAATTCTCCTGAAACCACCTCAGTTTGATAACCGATGACCCAGATTCGTTAACTTTGAAAATGCTGACGAAGTAGCATGTTGTAGATGGTCTTAATGGTCAAAAGTTTGATGATAAAGAATAGTATGGTGGTAAAGCTGAGAAAAAGAAAAGGGTTGGAACTGGAAAACGGATTGAGCAAAGTATGAAAGAGGCTGTGGATAAACCACAAAGACTGAACCTGCCTTTAAAGGATCCAAATGATTCAGTATCTGTTGAAACCTTTAAACGAATATCATGTTCATTACTTATTCTAAATCCTTGCGGAAACATTTTCTTCATCATCCTTCGAACTAGAAATTTCAAAATATAGTCATAAATATCTTCAATATTTCTGAAGGTATCTTCATAAATATCTTCGTCCGAAATTATCTATCTTCACGTGCCATTTATGCTACCTCATAAAAGAAACTGTTTCAGTTTCTATCCTTCTATAAAATTTGAATTTAAATTATGGATGATTTTTGGAGAAGTGTAGGGAATTGAAGCGTGAGTTAGTATAATATAATGACGCCGGGCCAACGTGGTTATATTACAGTAAGTCATGCTAAATTTCTAATGTAACGTGATGATGATTTCCAGACCTTATCCTCATCATGTGCCATGTTACACGACTCTTTCATTCTACTTAATCTTTAAGCACATCACGAAAATATTTCCTTGATATTCCTGTTCTTCCGTAAATTCCAACAGTTTGCTAATAAATCATGCGATTACATTTTCTTTTTGATTAGAAGATTTCCTTAAAATTCCTTGAAGTCCGAAAATCAACCGTAACTACGTCAAAAGTCAAGACGAATATTTATTACCTAATTTCACTCTTTTGCAATAGCTTCATTAATACTATTCGAGTAATCGAATTATTTTATCCCAATTACTCAATGGAAAAAAAAACTCTATTTATCAACTCATATTCGTCATGAAAAATATTCTTATTGTTAGCCATGACGACCTCGATCAAATTTCGGGACGAAATTTCTTTAACGGGTGGGTACTGTCACAACCCAGAAAATTTCGACTAATTTTGAACCAAACTCTCGATACAATGTAATAATTTCGACACGGTAAGAAATGTCTGTTAGGCAGTATCTCAAAAATTTTGAACTGTTTCCTTACATTCATTTAACCTCGACCATTTCTCACGATTCAAAAACCATTAAATGTAAATAAATGTGCATACATATATAAATATAAGAATGTTAGCTTATTTAAAAATATATTTAGAATCTATTTAATTAATTTTAAAAATAGTTATATTTTAATTGGGATCGAACTCGAATGTCAGGACAAATTTTATGGTTAATATTAAACTAGTTTAAATACGGACTTAGGTGAATTTAAAAGTAAACGTTGATTCATAAGTAGGTTATGTAAAATTTAGACGTATTGAAAATATTTTAAATTTGTTGAGGTGAGTTTTAACACTCCGTACATATTAAATGGAACAATTAACGATTGAAATAATTGAAGGAATTTAATCCAAAAGTTTGGGATTTTTAAGATCACTTTCATATACTTATTGTTTAGCAATGGACTCGATACATCACTCGGTGTTAAAAGTGTCGGTAGGATAGTTCATGATTGAGGCTGCTAAATAATATTCACATGTTTATTAAAACTTAATAATTGATATTCAGACCCACTTGCTTTGTTTTCTTATCCGTGAAATTAGTTGATTGAGGAAATTACTGTACTAAATTGAGATGTAGGTAATAATGTTGTTGATTCATTCCTTTCCTCCACCTTATAGATTATACATAGATATATAGATAAATGCATACAGATACACACCCACATATTTTCTATGATTCTTGTTTTTATCTTCTTACTTCTCTTTTCTTCTTCAAAGACTAATCTTACTTGATTACTAACTTTTTACTTGATCACCATCCATCACCTTGGTTCACCACCCTATAAACATCACCACCGTCGACCATTTTCACTATCTCAATTCACCATCAATTGAAATCGCCACCTTCAACTTTTAAACACAACCGAGACCACCATTATCTCTCTCTCTCTTTTATCTCTCTCCTCATTCTTTCTTGTTATCTTCTTCAAGAACCCATCAAAACCCATTTATGAACAACCTTCGATGACTACCAGTTGTTTCTAATTCTGTGTCCTTCTGTTTCCACTTCCTGATAACAAAAACGATGATAAGAATTATGTATGTGATACTGTTTTCGTTTCCTGTTATTAATCGAACAAACACCACTCGATAATTAAATTTTGTTTATTTTCTTTTGAAAACCTGCAACAACACCACGACTACTGCCACTATCACGAACCACCCTCAGCTAAATTGCTCAGCTCGACAAACCCACCTCACCACCGAGACTATTACCGTCTTCACCATCCTTCACCACCCTATAATCCTTTCCATCACTACCTTCCATCTCTCTCTTCTCTCTCTCCTTCTTCTCTTTGAATTCTTCTACGTTGAAACCACAAACCGCCTCCAACACCTTCTCCGATCACTTCACCATAAACAACCACCATGAACCGCTACCATTGAACCCGTCTTCTATCTCCTGTTAAAAATTAAAATGAAACCCATCGAACACTTGATTATTCGAACTACTGTTAATTGATACAGTAATAATGATGATGATGAACAAAAGATGATAACGATACAACAGTAATTATGATGATGATGATACCGTTTTGTTATTACTACTTCCATTTCTGTTCAATCGATCATCGGAGCATCACCATAGACACCCACCATTAAAGAACATCATTAAAACTACCGCTGCGTTTCTTTCTCTTCTTTCTTGATTATTCGTTTCATCGCCACCACACATGCTTATTTTGTTCCTGTTCGAAGTTTCTTTTGTTGCTGAATCGAAAACGATTTCTACTTCTGTGATGATATAAACCGGGAAGAAGATGATGCAAGTTATATATGAAGATGATCGTGACTTCCTGTGATTACTACTATTTAGTAAATGTTCGAAAAATAACGATGATGATGATTCTTCAGTTTTATTGATGATGATAAGGTTGAGTGAGAATAAATGAAGATAATGGCTGCGCTGCTAATTGTTCTGTATAAAGCTCGAGAAAAAAAATAATAATAAATAAATAAATCAAACACCGACACCCTAATTGCTACTCAGATTTACTGGATTGGGCAGTTTTATTGGGCCTTGATCCAACATCCGTTTTAATTATGGGCTGTTTGTTATTTCAAAAACTGACCCAGCAACAAACTAAATTCGGGTTATAAAGAAGTAGAGTAGGAATTAAAATAGAAAACATAAAATGGAGGAGTGGCTGAGTACATGGTCGGGTAGCGACTAGTCACGGGTTCGAGTCCTGTCTCGAGCAATTCAATTCTTTTTAGTACTAAAAAGGTATAATTTAGTATCATTATCATTTTTATTATTATTATTATTATTATTATTATTATTATTATTATTATTATTATTATTATTATTATTATTATTATTATTATTATTATTATTATTATTATTATTATTATTATTATTATTATTATTATTATTATTAGCTATTGTATTTAGGATTAGTATTGTAGTATTATCATTATTAGTAATATAAATATTAGAGAAATTATCATTTTTGAAAACTATCATTATTATTAAAATTTTCCTTATTATTAAAAGTATTATTTTAAAACTATTATTTTTATTTTATCATTAATATTAAAATGATTATTTTATTACTATCATTATTATTAGTAGTATTATAAATATAAATATTATTATTACTATCTTTATGCTAGTATTATTATAATTAACATTTTTCAAACAAGAGAAATTTATATAAAATATAATTATTACATAAGTACACTAATATTACATAATATTATGTTTTAACTAATACAGTATTATAACGTTGATTAAATTATATATCAACTAAGTATTATAACATATTAGAAGTATTAATAAATTATATAGGAATATTAATTGTAATACATAACAAAATAATATATAAATTCTTTCGATTACGTGTATATGTGTTAATGTATATATAAATGATATAGGTTCGTGAATCAGAGGCCAACCCTGCATAGTTTAGTTGATCAATGTCGTTATATGTATTTTTACTACAAAATACATTAGGTGAGTTTCATTTGCTCCATTTTTAATTGCTTTTGCAATATATATTTTTGGGCTGAGAATACGTGCGCTGCTTTTATAAATGTTTACAAAATAGCACAAGTACTTAAAAATATATTCTACGTTGAGTTGTACCACTGGCATATTTCCCTGTAGCTTGGTAACTACTATTTACATGGGTATTGTAAACGCGAATCCTGTTGATAGATCTATCGGGCCTGACAACCCCAACCGGACTGGACGACCAGTATTCAACGGTTGCACAGTACTTCGTTTTGTTACTACACTTGGTACAGTGTAGGGAGATTTCATAATAAAGGGAATATGCGACGTTGATTAAATGTTAAGTATGGTTACCAAGTGTTCAACCACTTAGAATGCTTTACATACACTTGCGAGTGTATTATGTTTATGATTATGAAATCTTGTGGTCTATTAATAAACTGAAATGATTGTTATGATAAACCTATGAACTCACCAACCTTTTGGTTGACACTTTTAAGCATGTTTATTCTCAGGTACGAATTAAGTCTTCCGCTGTGCATTTGCTCATTTTAAAGACATTACTTGGAGTCCTTCATGGCATACTTAGGACAGTACCTCGCAATGGGACTAGATGTTGATGACTTCATCCAGGGGGATAAGGACGGGTCGTCACAGGTGGTATCAGAGCATTGGTCCTAGCGAACCAGGTCTTGCATTAGTGTGTCTAACTGATAGTTGTTAGGATGCATTAGCGAGTCTGGACTTCGACCTTAGCTGCATATTATAAGTATTTTTTATCATTCCTAGTGGAAAATTTCCTGCTTATCATTCCTAAGTCTAGACACGACTTCCTGCACTTATTTGATAGATAGTGTACAAATAAATTCATATCTTAGCGTATCTGTTACTGTAGACTTTATCTGACACGTTTCCTTAAATCTCTCCGTAATCTACGGGATCTCCTGTACTATGTATAGGTGTTCTATGTAATTAGAATATCATCCGATATCCGAAAATTATTTCTTATCGAAAAATTCTTTACTCAATCATACGAAATGGAACTCACCAATAGTTCAAGTCCCTCGGATTCTGATAGCTATTCCGATATGGAGTCCCACTCCAGCTCCGAAAGCAGCGTCACCAGAATGAATCAATCAATCAGCCATCCTTAATTTATCTGATGGGTTCGTAGTCGACTTAACCAATGGAGACGAGAAGAAGGCGATCCCTTTCACCAACCGAATTCACCTTTTGGCGAAGAACCTGAATCACTTACCGGCGAACCTGTTCGAAACACCATTTTCACTCTCGCTGCCCGAATATCTCGCCACAATTATATTCTATCCACAATTCTAAACCTTATTCATCCGCTCGTTCCAACCGACAATCATCCCGGAATAATAGAAGAAGTCAACAAATTTCGCGCTCGAGTTGTAGCTTTGGAAAATATGGTGCAGAACCTACCAGCTTCAACAACATCACCGGCACCAACCGTACCACCAACATCAACACCAGTAACACCAACAACCTAAGTTTCAACATTCCATGCCTCAACATCTCATTCTGTACCTCGAGTATAATCATCATTCTACATAACGTTCTACATCATTTATCTTCGTTCGACATGGCGATTATGTAATCTCTAATGTTTTAGTGATTAAATATTCTTGTTCTAACGGTAAATCAAATGGGTTTAATATCATATTAACTCATAAAATCCATGATTACATGTAAAGAAAATATATATGTATGTATATTTTCATAAAGATTGTAATTAAAAATTCTTTCGTACAAACTGTTAATGGTGAAAATATTTTAACGGGTAGGTAATACCCGAGGAATATTTAGATTTCGCATTAATAAGTTACACTGTACATTCTTCGAATCTGATTCAACGGTCATTTACTATCCTATTTACATCCACCGATATACGTATCTGTTCACCACAGAATAACCATTTTCATTCAATTTCATATTTGGATTTTGATCTATCAGAATCCAACAAGTGGCATAATGAAGAAAACATCGGACAAAGTAAAATTTGTTAGAAACAAATGAACTAACTAATTGAAATATTGTTAAGAATCCACGCTAACTGTTCCTAGCTAACTGTTCCTAGCTAACTGGTTACATTTTATTTATCGCAATTTAATTATCGCAATTTACATTCTCGCAATTTTATTTATCGTCATTTAATTTCTGTATTTATTTTACACACTTTAAATAACGGGACACGTATACAAGGTTTCGACATATCATATTGACCCATCTATATATTTATCTTGGAACAACCATAGACACTCTATATGCAAATGACGGAGTTAGCTATACAGGGTTGAGGTTGATTCCAAAATATATATATAGTTTGAGTTGTGATCAATACTGAGACCGGTACACGGGTCACAATACGTATTAATTAATTCGAATGTTATATATTAAACTATATATGAACTATTGGACTGTTAAATGTGGACTATCGACTTTGGACGAATAATATTAGACAATTAAAATGAATTAAAATACTGATTATAACATATGAAACTAAATAATTCTTCAAGTTTGCCACTTGATTTCATCCTAAACCTCATTGTATCTTGACGATTACAATCTGCGTTCGAACCTTTCATGATTCTTGAAAACACCTCGATTGAGAGGATGAACCAACCGTAATTCATCTACGGAAGGAAAGATTTATGCATATAGATATGCACCTGAAAAATTCTGGGAACCTGAGTAAATGTTTAACACGTATTTGTGCTAGCTCTTTTGGCGTTGTTATTACCGAAAATAACTTTGCAATCCCTGTTCAAATTAGCAAATTTTGTCACAGCTCCAGCAAAACAACTTCGACTTTTCATTCGAAATAACCTTATTATAACCTTGATATATATGCGTACTCTTTATTGTTACTGGAGAATCTTTTATATTCCACCATATTACCATCAGCGTTTAATCATCTAAAAATACAATTCTCCTGAAACCACCTCAGTTTGATAACCGATGACCCAGATCCGTTAACTTTGAAAATGCTGACGAAGTAGCATGTTGTAGATGGTCTTCATGGTCAAAAGTTTGATGATAAAGAATAGTATGGTGGTAAAGCTGAGAAAAAGAAAAGGGTTGGAACTGGAAAACGGATTGAGCAAAGTATGAAAGAGGCTGTGGATAAACCACAAAGACTGAACCTGCCTTTAAAGGATCCAAATGATTCAGTATCTGTTGAAACCTTTAAACGAATATCATGTTCATTACTTATTCTAAATCCTTGCGGAAACATTTTCTTCATCATCCTTCGAACTAGAAATTTCAAAATATAGTCATAAATATCTTCAATATTTCTGAAGGTATCTTCATAAATATCTTCGTCCGAAATTATCTATCTTCACGTGCCATTTATGTTACCTCATAAAAGAAACTGTTTCAGTTTCTATCCTTCTATAAAATTTGAATTTAAATTATGGATGATTTTTGGAGAAGTGTAGGGAATTGAAGCGTGAGTTAGTATAATATAATGACGCCGGGCCAACGTGGTTATATTACAGTAAGTCATGCTAAATTTCTAATGTAACGTGATGATGATTTCCAGACCTTATCCTCATCATGTGCCATGTTACATGACTCTTTCATTCTACTTAATCTTTAAGCACATCACGAAAATATTTCCTTGATATTCCTGTTCTTCCGTAAATTCCAACAGTTTGCTAATAAATCGTGCGATTACATTTTCTTTTTGATTAGAAGATTTCCTTAAAATTCCTTGAAGTCCGAAAATCAACCGTAACTACGTCAAAAGTCAAGACGAATATTTATTACCTAATTTCACTCTTTTGCAATAGCTTCATTAATACTATTCGAGTAATCGAATTATTTTATCCCAATTACTCAATGGAAAAAAAAACTCTATTTATCAACACATATTCGTCATGAAAAATATTCTTATTGTTAGCCATGACGACCTCGATCAAATTTCGGGACGAAATTTCTTTAACGGGTGGGTACTGTCACAACCCAGAAAATTTCGACTAATTTTGAACCAAACTCTCGATACAATGTAATAATTTCGACACGATAAGAAATGTCTGTTAGGCAGTATCTCAAAAATTTTGAACTGTTTCCTTACATTCATTTAACCTCGACCATTTCTCACGATTCACGAACCATTAAATGTAAATAAATGTGCATACATATATAAATATAAGAATGTTAGCTTATTTAAAAATATATTTAGAATCTATTTAATTAATTTTAAAAATAGTTATATTTGAATTGGGATCGAACTCGAATGTCAGGACAAATTTTATGGTTAATATTAAACTAGTTTAAATACGGACTTAGGTGAATTTAAAAGTAAACGTTGATTCATAAATAGGTTATGTAAAATTTAGACGTATTGAAAATATTTTAAATTTGTTGAGTTGAGTTTTAACACTCCGTACATATTAAATGGAACAATTAACGATTGAAATAATTGAAGGAATTTAATCCAAAAGTTTGGGATTTTTAAGATCACTTTCATATACTTATTGTTTAGCAATGGACTCGATACATCACTCGGTGTTAAAAGTGTCGGTAGGATAGTTCATGATTGAGGCTGCTAAATAATATTCACATGTTTATTAAAACTTAATAATTGATATTCAGACCCACTTGCTTTGTTTTCTTATCCGTGAAATTAGTTGATTGAGGAAATTACTGTACTAAATTGAGATGTAGGTAATAATGTTGTTGATTCATTCCTTTCCTCCACCTTATAGATTATACACATAGATATATAGATAAATGCATACAGATACACACCCACATATTTTCTATGATTCTTGTTTTTATCTTCTTACTTCTCTTTTCTTCTTCAAAGACTAATCTTACTTGATTACTAACTTTTTACTTGATCACCATCCATCACCTTGGTTCACCACCCTATAAACATCACCACCGTCGACCATTTTCACTATCTCAATTCACCATCAATTGAAATCGCCACCTTCGACTGTTAAACACAACCGAGACCACCATTATCTCTCTCTCTCTCTCTCTCTTTTCTCTCTCTCCTCATTCTTTCTTGTTATCTTCTTCAAGAACCCATCAAAACCCATTTATGAACAACCTTCGATGACTACCAGTTGTTTCTAATTCTGTGTCCTTCTGTTTCCACTTCCTGATAACAAAAACGATGATAAGAATTATGTATGTGATACTGTTTTCGTTTCCTGTTATTAATCGAACAAACACCACTCGATAATTAAATTTTGTTTATTTTCTTTTGAAAACCTGCAACAACACCACGACTACTGCTACTATCACGAACCACCCTCAGCTAAATTGCTCAGCTCGACAAACCCACCTCACCACCGAGACTATCACCGTCTTCACCATCCTTCACCACCCTATAATCCTTTCCATCACCACCTTCCATCTCTCTCTTCTCTCTCTCCTTCTTCTCTTTGAATTCTTCTACGTTGAAACCACAAACCGCCTCCAACACCTTCTCCGATCACTTCACCATAAACAACCACCATGAACCGCTACCATTGAACCCGTCTTCTATCTCCTGTTAAAAATTAAAACGAAACCCATCGAACACTTGATTATTCGAACTACTGTTAATTGATACAGTAATAATGATGATGATGAACAAAAGATGATAACGATACAACAGTAATTATGATGATGATGATACCGTTTTGTTATTACTACTTCCGTTTCTGTTCAATCGATCATCGGAGCATCACCATAGACACCCACCATTAAAGAACATCATTGAAACTACCGCTGCGTTTCTTTCTCTTCTTTCTTGTTTATTCGTTTCATCGCCACCACACATGCTTATTTTGTTCCTGTTCAAGTTTCTTTTGTTGCTGAATCGAAAACGATTTCTACTTCTGTGATGATATAAACCGGGAAGAAGATGATGCAAGTTATATATGAAGATGATCGTGACTTCCTGTGATTACTACTATTTAGTAAATGTTCGAAAAATAACGATGATGATGATACTTCAGTTTTATTGATGATGATAAGGTTGAGTGAGAATAAATGAAGATAATGGCTGCGCTGCTAATTGTTCTGTATAAAGCTAGAGAAAAAAAAATAATAATAAATAAATAAATCAAACACCGACACCCTAATTGCTACTCAGATTTACTGGATTGGGCAGTTTTATTGGGCCTTGATCCAACATCCGTTTTAATTATGGGCTGTTTGTTATTTCAAAAACTGACCCAGCAACAAACTAAATTCGGGTTATAAAGAAGTAGAGTAGGAATTAAAATAGAAAACATAAAATGGAGGAGTGGCTGAGTACATGGTCGGGTAGCGACTGGTCACGGGTTCGAGTCCTGTCTCGAGCAATTCAATTCTTTTTAGTACTAAAAAGGTATAATTTAGTATCATTGTCATTTTTATTATTATTATTATTATTATTATTATTATTATTATTATTATTATTATTATTATTATTATTATTATTATTATTATTATTATTATTATTAGCTATTGTATTTAGGATTAGTATTGTAGTATTATCATTATTAGTAATATAAATATTAGAGAAATTATCATTTTTGAAAACTATCATAATATTAAAATGATTATTTTATTACTATCATTATTATTAGTAGTATTATAAATATAAATATTATTATTACTATCTTTATGCTAGTATTATTATAATTAACATTTTTCAAACAAGAGAAATTTATATAAAATATAATTATTACATAAGTACACTAATATTACATAATATTATGTTTTAACTAATACAGTATTATAACGTTGATTAAATTATATATCAACTAAGTATTATAACATATTAGAAGTATTAATAAATTATATAGGAATATTAATTGTAATACATAACAAAATAATATATAAATTCTTTCGATTACGTGTATATGTGTTAATGTATATATAAATGATATAGGTTCGTGAATCCGAGGCCAACCCTGCATAGTTTAGTTGATCAATGTCGTTATACGTATTTTTACTACAAAATACATTAGGTGAGTTTCATTTGCTCCATTTTTAATTGCTTTTGCAATATATATTTTTGGGCTGAGAATACGTGCGCTGCTTTTATAAATGTTTACAAAATAGACACAAGTACTTAAAAATATATTCTACGTTGAGTTGTACCACTGGCATATTTCCCTGTAGCTTGGTAACTACTATTTACATCGGTATTGTAAACGCGAATCCTGTTGATAGATCTATCGGGCCTGACAACCCCAACCGGACTGGACGACCAGTATTCAACGGTTGCACAGTACTTCGTTTCGTTACTACACTTGGTACAGTGTAGGGAGATTTCATAATAAAGGGAATATGCGACGTTGATTAAATGTTAAGTATGGTTACCAAGTGCTCAACCACTTAGAATGCTTTACATACACTTGCGAGTGTATTATGTTTATGATTATGAAATCTTGTGGTCTATTAATAAACTGAAATGATTGTTATGATAAACCTATGAACTCACCAACCTTTTGGTTGACACTTTTAAGCATGTTTATTCTCAGGTACGAATTAAGTCTTCCGCTGTGCATTTGCTCATTTTAAAGACATTACTTGGAGTCCTTCATGGCATACTTAGGACAGTACCTCGCAATGGGACCAGATGTTGATGACTTCGTCCAGGGGAATAAGGACGGGTCATCACAGGTTGAGTCAATGGGATTTGTGCTAGAGGTAGATATCTATCACACAATATCAAACATGTTAAGAGATTAATATATCACATAATATATACATGTTAATAATATATAGTTTCCAACAAAAATGTTAAGCAATCATTTTTAAAGAAAACACGGTCGAAGTCCAGACTCACTAATGCATCCTAACAAACTCGATAAGACACACTAATGCAAATTTCTGGTTCTCTAAGACCAACGCTCGGATACCAATTAAAATGTCCCGTTCTTATTTATTAAAAATGTTCCATATTAATTGATTTCGTTGCGAGGTTTTAACGTCTATATGAGACGTTTTTCAAAGACTGCATTCATTTTTAAAACAAACCATAACCTTTATTTCATAAATAAAGGTTTAAAAAGCTTTACGTAGATTATCAAATAATGATAATCTAAAATATCATGTTTACACACGACCATTACATAATGGTTTACAATACAAATATGTTACACCGAAATCAGTTTCTTGAATGCAGTTTTTACACAATATCATACAAACATGGACTCCAAATCTTGTCCTTATTTTAGTATGCAACAGCGGAAGCTCTTAGTATTCACCTGAAAATAAACATGCTTTAAACGTCAACAAAAATGTTGGTGAGTTATAGGTTTAACCTATATATATCAAATCGTAACAATAGACCACAAGATTTCATATTTCAATACACATCCCATACATAGAGATAAAAATCATTCATATGGTGAACACCTGGTAACCGACATTGACAAGATGTATATATATAAGAATATCCCCATCATTCCGGGACACCCTTCAGATATGATATAAATTTCGAAGTACTAAAGCATCCGGTACTTTGGATGGGGTTTGTTAGGCCCAATAGATCTATCTTTAGGATTCGCGTCAATTAGGGTGTCTGTTCCCTAATTCTTAGATTACCAGACTTAATAAAAAGGGGCATATTCGATTTCGATAATTCAACCATAGAATGTAGTTTCACGTACTTGTGTCTATTTTGTAAATCATTTATAAAACCTGCATGTATTCTCATTCCAAAAATATTAGATTTTAAATGTGGGACTATAACTCACTTTCACAGATTTTTACTTCGTCGGGAAGTAAGACTTGGCCACTGGTTGATTCACGAACCTCAAGTTCCTTGGATAAAGCTACTGGAAATGAAAAAAATAGATCTAGCTTCAAAGGATCCTTGGATGGCTTGAAAGTTCTTGTATTAGAAAGATAACCTACTGTAAGTAACAAAGGTTTCTTGATCTTGGATGATTAATTGGAATGGATTTAGAAAACTTGGAAGTAAACTTGCAATCTTGGAAGTATTCTTGATTTTATGAAACTAGAACTTTTGGAATTTATGAAGAACACTTAGAACTTGAAGATAGAACTTGAGAGAGATCAATTAGATGAAGAAAATTGAAGAATGAAAGTGTTTGTAGGTGTTTTTGGTCATTGGTGTATGGATTAGATATAAAAGATATGTAATTTTGTTTTCATGTAAATAAGTCATGAATGATTACTCATATTTATGTAATTTTATGAGATATTTCTTGCTAGTTGCCAAATGATGGTTCCCACATGTGTTAGGTGACTCACATGGACTGCTAAGAGCTGATCATTGGAGTGTATATACCAATAGTACATACATCTAAAAGCTGTGTATTGTACGAGTACGAATACGGGTGCATACGAGTAGAATTGTTGATGAAACTGAACGAGGATGTAATTGTAAGCATTTTTGTTAAGTAGAAGTATTTGATAAGTGTCTTGAAGTCTTTCAAAAGTGTATGAATACATATTAAAACACTACATGTATATACATTTTTACTGAGTCGTTAAGTCATCGTTAGTCGTTACATGTAAATGTTGTTTTGAAACCTTTAGGTTAACGATCTTGTTGAATGTTGTTAACCCATTGTTTATTATAACAAATGAGATGTTAAATTGTTATATTATCATGATATTATGATATATAATATATCTTAGTATGATATATATACAGTTAAATGCCGTTACAACGATAATCGTTACATATATGTCTCGTTTCGATATCATTAAGTTAGTAGTCTTATTTTTACATATGTATTTCATTGTTAATACACTTAATAATATATTTACTTATAATTTAACATAATTAACCAAGTGTATCAATATCTTAATATGATTCATATGTACCTAGTAAGACGTTGTTATAACGATAATCGTTATATATATCGTTTTCGAGTTTCTTAAATTAATAGTCTCATTTTTATGTATATAACTCATTGTTAAAATACCTAATGAGATACATACTTATAATAAAATCATGTTAACTATATATATAACCATATATATGTCATCGTATAGTTTTTACAAGTTTTAACGTTCGTGAATCACCGGTCAACTTGGGTGGTCAATTGTCTGTATGAAAACTATTTCAATTAATCAAGTCTTAACAAGTTTGATTGCTTAACATGTTGGAAACACTTAATCATGTAAATAACAATTTCATTTAATATATATATAAACATGGAAAAGTTCAGGTCACTACAAGTATGGTGCAAAATGTACCAGCTTCAGCAACATTACCGGCATCAACAGTACCACCAACAACAACATTCGCACCCCAAGCCTCAATTTCACAATCTGACCCACGAACATCAACATCACACGCACCATAGATACCAAGGAGTATCAACAACAATTAACAATGAAGTATTGATCCATAACTTCATTAATATTCTGCGAAGAATATGTGGATCCTAATAGTTTTAGAGATTACTTATTCTAGCTCAAATCGAAAATCAAATGAGTCTAATATTATATTGACTCATTAAATCCATAATTACATCTGAAGAAAATATATATGTATATATATTTTCATAAAGATTGTGATTCAAAAATTCTTTCGTACAAACTGTTAATGATGAAAATATTCTAACGGGTAGGTAATACCCGAGGAATATTTAAGATTTCACATTAATAAGTTACATTGTACAAATCTGATTCAACAGTCATTTCTTATCCTACTTACATCCACCGATATATGAATCCGTTCACCACAGAATAACCATTTCCATTCAAATTTTATATTTGGATTTTGACCTATCAGAATCCAACAAGTGGCATAATGAAGAAGAACATTTGACGGAATAAAATTTGTTAGAAACAAACAAATTAACTATGAGAAATTTTGTTAAGAATCCACGCTAACAAAACCCTAGCTAACTGTTCCTAGCTAACTGTGGACTAATCAACTAAGGACTACCAACAGTGGACAATTAAAATGAATTAAAATATTGATTATAACATATGAAACCAAACAATACTTCAAGTTTGCCACTTGATTTTCATCTTAAACCTCATTTGTTTCGTAACGATTACAATATGCGTTCAAACCTTACGTGATTCTTGAAAACACCTCAATCGGGAGGATGAATCAACCGCACTTCATCTACGAAAGAAAAGATTTACGCATATAGTTGTGCACCTGAAAAATTCTCGGAACCTGTAAAAATGTTTAACACGTATCTGTGCTAGCTTCTTTGGCATTGTTATTTTCGAAAATAACAACGCAATTTCTTTTTAAATTAGCCAATTTTGTGACAGCTCCAACAAATCAACTTCAAGTTTTTCATTCGAATAAACCCTATTATAAAGATTACCCCTTCATCATCGTTACCGGAGAACCGTTTATATTCCACCACATTAGCATTAAACTTACCAGCAACTTCATTACTCATTGACCTAAGTCTCTCCGAAGAATCATTATATTTGTTCATTAAAACCCTATCATATACTTATCCACATCTTACAACGAGAGTTGTCATATCAATTACCGAGAATTAGCAATCAGTATTTCGAATCTCACAGTGTTTCTACATCAACAGTTATATGTATACATATAACATCTATCTTTTAGAACTATGATCTTCCATTCTGAAATACTGAAAAAGCTGAATGAAGCAGCAAAAACTGTAAACGACTTTAACCGTCGAAAGTTTAATTATAAAGAATAGCATGTTGGCAAAGTTCAGAAAAGTTGGAACTGGAAAACAGATTGAGCAAACCATGAAGGAGGTTGTGGACAAATCACAAGGACTAAACTTGTACATAAAGAATCCAGGTGATTCTGTTTCCGAAGAAATCTTTACCGAATACCTTACTCCTTAACCACTCTAAATCATCGGGAATGAATTTCTTCATCACACGTGAATCTAAAATTCTAAGATATTATCGTATATTTCATTGTAAATATCCTCAATATTTCTAAAGATATCTTCATAAATATTCTCGTCCGATATTAATTATCTCTCCGCGCTATCTGTGTTATCTCATAAAAGGAAACTGTTTTAGTTTCTATATTCTATAAATCTTTGTATTTAAATTATGAATGTTTTTGAAGTAGTATTGGGAACTAAAGCATGAGTTAGTATAATATAATGACACTTGATCAACGTGATTATATTACAGTAATTTATGCTGAGTTTCTAATGAAACGTGATGATTCTCAGTACCATCATCATGTGCCATTTACACGACTCTTACATTCTACTCAATTTCCAAACATATTAAGAACATATTTTCTCGATAGTTCTATTTTCCGGATATTCTGGTAATTTGCCAAATCAAGATCGTGCCATTACGATTTCCTTCTTAGAACATTAACTATGCTCATCCAAAACTTCATACCTACGAATTCTGAACCATTACATGAGATGCTTAATGGCAAGAAGAGGGAATGAAAGAATGAAGTTTCGAAGTGTAAATGCGGGTATAAACCGCAGCAAATAGGAGGAGACATTAACTGTGGATGACAATGATTATTGAAGACAGAAGCAGGGACATCGAAATATAAGGGAAGATATAAAACCCAACAACCGCCCAGAGATTATAAACCGTATATGCCGGTGCATATAGCAATATAAAACTCAACAACAACACATAAATTACAAGCCGTGTATATCAATACGTATTGTCACGTAAAGACACGGGAGAACTAAAAATACTATAAAACCGAAAGTATAGTAGAAGTGAATAGATTCTTCCGGTGGTAGATGGAAAAAGAAGAATGACACATATGAAGGTTAGGAGTATATCAAGGATCAGAATGGGATGGAGCATATTGACAAATGTTTTAAAGTATGAATTGAGGGGGAAAGAATAGAAGGTGTGAGTTGTAAGGAAACGAAGGGGTGAATTTATAGTAAAATATCTAACAGAGCAATCAAAACAGATGATCGCATTTAAAGCGGATCCTAATTCCCTTGATTACCGAAGAATCAAATTTTATTTACGAAGATTTTCTCCAAATCTCTAGAACTAGGAAATCAATCCTATCTACGTCAAAAGATATGACGAATCTATACCTACTCATTTCACTCTTTGGTGATAGCTTCACTCGTACTCGTCACAAAAATCAAATGGTTTAATCTATATTACTCAATGATGATAAAACTCTACTCATCGACTCATACTCGTCATGAAAACATTTTTTTTAGTTAGCCATGACGACCTCGATCAAATTTCGGGACGAAATTTCTTTAACGGGTAGGTACTGTGATGACCCGGAAATTTCCGATCAAATTTAAACTTTAATCTTTATACGATTCCGACATGATAAGCAAAATCTGTAATGATGAGTCTCGAAAGTTTTGAAATCTATGTTCATATAATCAATTACCCTTTGACTGTGCCCGACGATTCACGAACAATTGTGTGTAACTAAATATATAAGTATATGTATATATATATATATATATATATATATATATATATATATATATATATATATATATATATATATATATATATATATATATATATATATATATATAATATTTTGAATAAAAAGAATACACTTTAAATCAATTAGAATCAAAAATGTAAAATAAAATACATAATAATTAAATTACTATTGAAATGATTATAATATAAAATATAAATAAATTCTATATATAATTAATAATATATATATTGTAATTAATAAATATTAAAATTTCAAAATATTATATAATTGGTAAACATGATATAGTTAATACATTGTATTATATTAAATTTAGTTACAAGTTTAAATATAATTATTATGTTAATATTATTATTATTACTTTCATTATCATTATTATTAATACTAATATTTGTAATATTAATATTAAATATATATATATAAAATTTGATAAGTATAAATTGTTATATTATTATTATTAATAGTATTATATGATATTATATAATATGATATAATTTATATAATATGATATAATTAATAAATAGAAGTAATTATATACAAGTGAAAGTATAGATGTATTAATAATATTATTATTACTTTCAGTATTACTACAACTAATAAAATCAATGTTAGTATAATTATTATTATTATTATAATTGTTATAATTATAATTAAAGGGTTATGATTATCAAAACAATGATGTTAAATATAAATACTATTATAAGAATGACTAAAACTATAATTTTAGTAATTATAATTATTAATATTATTTATGTAAAATTTTATAAACGAATTTAAATCTCAATCTATTTCACGTAACTATCCTTCTGTAGAAGATTCTTGTTTCTGTCCCTGAATTAGTCATAAAGTGAATGAAATCGCAGTTACACAATGAACTTTGTTAGCAATCTGTGTCAATCTTTATCTATGTTATTGTTTATTATTTCTGTCAAATTCAAAAGATTTTAGTCGACTACAACAAAACAAATTGTTCAATTATCATCACGATATTGTTACACATAACTATCATACTATATCTGATTTATAAAATTCGTACAATCAAGTATCAAAATGACTGAACGCATCCAAATTCTGTTAGCTATCAACTTCCCTTTTTAATTTTCTAAAATATTTCGGTACTGAGTGAATGATTCTTGTCGAGTTTCTTAAGCTACAAAACAATCGGTCACTTCATAATACTTGTAATTTTGATCTTCTTCTTCTCATTCTTTAAAAACCACATGGGTGTTATCGCCATTATGATTTCCATCACTCATACGCCCATGCTCAAACCATCAATAGCTTGATATATATATATATATATATATATATATATATATATATATATATATATATATATATATATATATATATATATATATATACTCACGTATGTAATCATCTATCTACCGTTTCTATTTATTAACTAAGAGCACCATCAACCACCTCTTGATCTCATCTTTTAATTAGAACCATTCACCAACACTATCATCAAATCTTTATCAACAAATGCCACTAGTTATTTGTATTCGAAAAATCAAAACAACAACATAAACGTACCTGCTTTCGATCCCATCTTACTTTGGATTCGAACCAATCTCAAGCCAAATACTTTTCTTGTTTCCTCCATGAAGAACAATCCATAACACCACCGTAAACTCACAGAACCATCACTCTCTCTCTCTATCTCTCTCTCTCCTCTCTCTCTTTTCCCATTCCTTCAACTCGCCATATTTTCCATTTAAAACCATCAACGGAGTCACAACAAACAGGAACCATTGTGAACCCACTACTAGTTGCTACCTGTTTCTGTCCGAAAACTAAAAGAACCACACACTACCTCTCTTTCTCTCTCTCTCTATAATACGTTACTTAACAAATTTTTTTTTCAACTTAAATATTAGAAACCCGGTACCTTTTAGCCACTCCAAATCATCCCCACTAATCGTCTTTTCTATTTTAAAATCCTAAAATGCTACAGACACCTGTTAACAATCGAGTTCTATCATGAAATCTCGCTGTCATCAACTACTATGTCGATAGAAATACCACAAACTCAAATCAATGTAAAGTTAATAAAGGATAAGTGGTCGACCAAAGTTATTTATATCAATTACTTTCTTAAAGAAAAACGATGTCCCTATCAACTTTAATATCCAGTTGTGATCTTGAACACACGAATTATGCAATGCATCGATTTGTAAAAGTATTCTTGGGATGCCATTTGTTTCTGTGGGCCGTATTAATTCTTCTAGACAAGGTTCCAGTTTCTTTATTTTAATGGGCCATGATCCAGCTTGTAGTTCTGTTGGGCCGTAATATAGCTGAGCTAAACTAGGATGATGACCGTATGAACAAGGTGTTACTGCGGTTATACAATTTCCTGATTTTTTTTTTTTACAATTCATCAAACCTCATTGGTGAAGTTGTGATGCTTGGCAACGATGACAGAGAATAACGATGATAAAATACGATGATGAGAAGAGGTGATCATGTTAGAAATGATGGCCGTAGTAATTAAAAATGATGATGATGGTTCTGTGGAACTTAGTACGATGATGAAGCAGGTGAAGTGGTGATGTATGTGATGATGATCGATGATGAACTGTGGTGATTAACAAAGACGTGAGATGAGGATGATAATGACGAAGGAAATATATAATGGGGGTTAAATAATGAAGAAGAAAACAGAATAACACGGGTTATAAGAATATAAGTGGGAATTAAAACAGAAATGAATTGATGGAGGATTGGTTAAGTGTTTGGTCGTCGAGCGAGAGGTCACGGCTTCGAGTCTGGGCAAGAGCATTTTTTTTTAAACTTAATCTTTGAGGTAGTTTTCTATTATTAATTATTGTTTTTATTGTAAAGATAATAATTATTATTACTATCATTAATATCATTTATATTATATTCACTATTATTATTATTAGTATTATTTTTAAATTTAACTATTATTATTATTATTATATTATTATTATAATTAATATAAACCAAAGATATTTATATAAGATATATATTTATATCTTAAGTATACTAATAATAGATTTTTAATATATTAAATGATATTATATTATATAAGAATATATATCATATGATTATGATAACAAATTATAATGATTAAAAATAATCATAGATAAGTACATTCACTCATATATATTATAAACCATATGTAAACTTAGTTGATTAATAGTACAATGTGTTAATATATATACATGATATAGGTTCGTGAATCCGAGGCCAACCCTATACTTGTTCAATGTCGTCATATGTATTTTTACTACAAAATACAGTATGGTGAGTTTCATTTGATTCCCTTTTTACCCTTTACATTTTTGGGACTGAGAATACATGCGCTTTTATAAATGTTTGACGCAATAGACACAAGTACCTTAACTGTATTCTATGAAAGAATTATCTGGGATTGGGGTTGATTATTATGACATGCATTAGCCCCCGGTTTCCGTTAGAGCGTATGAGCTCCCGAGCCGGGTGGATGGTTTATTATTTATGATATTTTGGCACCAGTTGTCCTATATTTTATAAACATGTGTTCAGCCGTGGGGTGTAAAGACCGGCACAGAGGTTCTATATTTTGAAGGCACATGTATTCAGCCGTGGGGTGAAAGACCAGCACAGGTGGTTACTATTATATTTTGAATCCTCACCAGGTGTTCTTCATATGAAAGATATTTTTTTGTGCAGTTGGAATGGGACTTCTGCACGTTTTATAATATATAAAATCTTGTGGTCTATTAAAATGATGAAAATGAAATAATTACTATAAACTAATGAACTCACCAACCTTTTTGGTTGACACTTGAAAGCATGTTTATTCTCAGGTTTGAAAGAAATCTTTCGCTGTGCATTAGCTCATTTTAAGGATATTACTTGGAGTCATTCATGACATATTTCAAAATACGTTGCATTCGAGTAATTGAAGTTCATTAGAGATTATTAAGTAAATGACAGATTAGGTCATTTATAGTTGGATATTATGAAATGGTATGCATACCTGTCAACTTTCGATGTAATGAAAGTTTATCTTTTAAAAACGAATGCAATGTTTGTAAAATGTATCATTTAGAGGTCAAGTACCTCGCGATGTAATCAACTATTATGAATCGTTCATAATCAATATGGACTTCATCCGGGTGGATTAGGATGGGGCATTTCACAAACCGCCTACGGCAGTTTGCCAACAGATAGATCCCGAAAAATACACGATTTGAAAAAAACGGTGACTCAATCAGAGCTACGAGTCAAAAGATACGATAGATCTAACATTTTGGCCAGAGACACAAAACGCTAAGCACCACGAACCGTCGGTGGTGTTTGGTGCGTGGTGCGATTTCGAGAGGAAAGATGTATTTTTCAAAATCTAGACGACCTCGAATGGCAAGAACGTTCAGGGAGTCTTACTCGTTCGGCCGTTTTAGGGTGATCTTGAGAATTTCAGCACAATCTGGAACCCAAGGTTATGCGCTGTCAAATGGTACTCCATCTGGCGGCGCACACTAATGATTTAAAAAAACGTGTTTAATGAAGTGATGCTATATTTAAATTTATACCCGTTATACATAATTACATTGCGAGTGCAATAATAGGCCTTAAAACGATATATACCATGCTAAGTCATGCATACACAAAACTAATAATAAGATATAAATTGAAAACGTTCAAAGAGAACAATAAAAATGAGTAAAATGTCTTTTTTCGGCATCCTAACAACCTCGAATGTCAAGACACTATCCAGGAGTCTTGATGTTAGGGTCGTTCTAGGGTGATCTCGAGAATTTCAGCACAATCTGAAACCCAAGGTTATGCGACGCCAAATGGTACTCCATCGGGCGGCGCATATTATTGATTTTAAAAAACGTATTTAATGAAGTAACATTAGATTCAAATTTATATGCATTATACCTAATTACATTGAGAGTAAAATAAAACAGCTTAAAATATTATGTACCATGCTAAGTTATTCATACACAAAAGGAATAATATGAATGAAATTTAAAACGGTCAAAATCGAAAAAAGGCAAAATTGAAGGCTTTCGAGGTCTCGTTTCGAAAAATATTTGGGAAAAACCTCCTACGGAAGTTTGCCAATAGATAGATCCCGAAAAAATACACGATTTGAAAAAAAACGGTGACTCAATTTGAGCTACGAGTCAAAAGATACGATAGATCTAACATTTTGGCCAGAGACAAAAAACACTAAGCACCATGAACCGTCGGTGGTGTTTTGTACGTTGCGTGATTTCGAGAGGAAAGATGTATTTTTTGAAATCTAGACGACCTCGAATGGCAAGAACGTGCAGGGAGTCTTGCTCGTTCGGCCGTTTTAGGGTGATCTTGAGAATTTCATCACAATCTGAAACCCAAGGTTATGTTCCGCCAAATGGTACTCCATCTGGCGGCGCATACTAATGATTTAAAAAAACGTGTTTAATGAAGTGATACTATATTCAAATTTATACCCGTTATACATAATTACATTGCGAGTGAAATAATAGGCCTTAAAACGATATATACCATGCTAAGTCATGCATACACAAAAATAACAATAAGATATAAATTGAAAACGTTCAAAGAGAACAATAAAAATGAGTAAAATGTCTTTTTTCGGCACCCTAACGACCTCGAATGTCAAGACACTATCCAGGAGTCTTGATGTTAGGGTCGTTTTAGGGTGATCTTGAGAATTTCAGCACAATCTGAAACCCAACGTAATGCGCCGCCAAATGGTACTCCATCTGGCGGCGCAAATTAATGATTTTAAAAAGCGTATTTAATGAAGTGACATTAGATTCAAATTTATATGCATTATACATAATTACATTGAGAGTGAAATAAAAGACCATAAAACAATATGTACCATGCTAAGTCATTCATACACAAAAGGAATAATATGAATGAAATTCAAAACGGTCAAAATCAAAAAAAGACAAAATTGAAGGCTTTCGAGGTCTCGTTTCGAAAACTATTTGGGACAAACCGCCTACGGAAGTTTGCCAACAGATAGATCCCAAAAAAATACACGATTTTAAAAAAACGGTGAATCAATCGGAGCTACGAGTCAAAAGATACGATAGATCTAACATTTTGGCCAGAGACACAAAACACTAAGCACCACGAACCGTTGGTGGTGTTTGGTGCGTGGTGCAATTTTGAGAGGAAAGATGTATTTTTCGAAATCTAGACGACCTCGCATGGAAAGAAAGTTCAGGGAGTCTTTCTTGTTCGGCCGTTTTAGGGTGATCTTGAGAATTTCAGCACAATCTGAAACCCAAGGTTATGCGCCGCCAAATGGTACTCCATCTGGCGGTGCACACTAATTATTTAAAAAAACGTGTTTAATGAAGTGATGTGTGACGACCCGTCCTTATCCCCCTGGACGAAGTCATCAACATCTGGTCCCATTGCGAGGTACTGTCCTAAGTATGCCATGAAGGACTCCAAGTAATGTCTTTAAAATGAGCAAATGCACAGCGGAAGACTTAATTCGTACCTGAGAATAAACATGCTTAAAAGTGTCAACCAAAAGGTTGGTGAGTTCATAGGTTTATCATAACAATCATTTCAGTTTATTAATAGACCACAAGATTTCATAATCATAAACATAATACACTCGCAAGTGTATGTAAAGCATTCTAAGTGGTTGAGCACTTGGTAACCATACTTAACATTTAATCAACGTCGCATATTCCCTTTATTATGAAATCTCCCTACACTGTACCAAGTGTAGTAACGAAACGAAGTACTGTGCAACCGTTGAATACTGGTCGTCCAGTCCGGTTGGGGTTGTCAGGCCCGATAGATCTATCAACAGGATTCGCGTTTACAATACCCATGTAAATAGTAGTTACCAAGCTACAGGGAAATATGCCAGTGGTACAACTCAACGTAGAATGTATTTTTAAGTACTTGTGTCTATTTTGTAAACATTTATAAAAGCAGCGCACGTATTCTCAGCCCAAAAATATATATTGCAAAAGCAATTAAAAATGGAGCAAATGAAACTCACCTAATGTATTTTGTAGTAAAAATACATATAACGACATTGATCAACTAAACTATGCAGGGTTGGCCTCGGATTCACGAACGTATATCATTTATATATACGTTAACACATATACACGTAATCGAAAGAATTTATATATTATTTTGTTATGTATTACAATTAATATTCCTATATAATTTATTAATACTTCTAATATGTTATAATACTTAGTTGATATATAATTTAATCAACGTTATAATACTGTATTAGTTAAAACATAATATTATGTAATATTAGTGTACTTATGTAATAATTATATTTTATATAAATTTCTCTTGTTTGAAAAATGTTAATTATAATAATACTAGCATAAAGATAGTAATAATAATATTTATATTTATAATACTACTAATAATAATGATAGTAATAAAATAATCATTTTAATATTAATGATAAAATAAAAATAATAGTTTTAAAATAATACTTTTAATAATAAGGAAAATTTTAATAATAATGATAGTTTTCAAAAATGATAATTTCTCTAATATTTATATTACTAATAATGATAATACTACAATACTAATCCTAAATACAATAGCTAATAATAATAATAATAATAATAATAATAATAATAATAATAATAATAATAATAATAATAATAATAATAATAATAATAATAATAATAATAATAATAATAATAATAAAAATGATAATGATACTAAATTATACCTTTTTAGTACTAAAAAGAATTGAATTGCTCGAGACAGGACTCGAACCCGTGACCAGTCGCTACCCGACCATGTACTCAGCCACTCCTCCATTTTATGTTTTCTATTTTAATTCCTACTCTACTTCTTTATAACCCGAATTTAGTTTGTTGCTGGGTCAGTTTTTGAAATAACAAACAGCCCATAATTAAAACGGATGTTGGATCAAGGCCCAATAAAACTGCCCAATCCAGTAAATCTGAGTAGCAATTAGGGTGTCGGTGTTTGATTTATTTATTTATTATTATTTTTTTTCTCGAGCTTTATACAGAACAATTAGCAGCGCAGCCATTATCTTCATTTATTCTCACTCAACCTTATCATCATCAATAAAACTGAAGTATCATCATCATCGTTATTTTTCGAACATTTACTAAATAGTAGTAATCACAGGAAGTCACGATCATCTTCATATATAACTTGCATCATCTTCTTCCCGGTTTATATCATCACAGAAGTAGAAATCGTTTTCGATTCAGCAACAAAATAAACTTCGAACAGGAACAAAATAAGCATGTGTGGTGGCGATGAAACGAATAAACAAGAAAGAAGAGAAAGAAACGCAGCGGTAGTTTTAATGATGTTCTTTAATGGTGGGTGTCTATGGTGATGCTCCGATGATCGATTGAACAGAAACGTAAGTAGTAATAACAAAACGGTATCATCATCATCATAATTACTGTTGTATCGTTATCATCTTTTGTTCATCATCATCATTATTACTGTATCAATTAACAGTAGTTCGAATAATCAAGTGTTCGATGGGTTTCGTTTTAATTTTTAACATGAGATAGAAGACGGGTTCAATGGTAGCGGTTCATGGTGGTTGTTTATGGTGAAGTGATCGGAGAAGGTGTTGGAGGCAGTTTGTGGTTTCAACGTAGAAGAATTCAAAGAGAAGAAGGAGAGAGAGAAGAGAGAGATGGAAGGTGGTGATGGAAAGGATTATAGGGTGGTGAAGGATGGTGAAGACGGTGATAGTCTCGGTGGTGAGGTGGGTTTGTCGAGCTGAGCAATTTAGCTGAGGGTGGTTCGTGATAGTGGCAGTAGTCGTGGTGTTGTTGCAGGTTTTCAAAAGAAAATAAACAAAATTTAATTATCGAGTGGTGTTTGTTCGATTAATAATAGGAAACGAAAACAGTATCACATACATAATTCTTATCATCGTTTTTGTTATCAGGAAGTGGAAACAGAAGGACACAGAATTAGAAACAACTGGTAGTCATCGAAGGTTGTTCATAAATGGGTTTTGATGGGTTCTTGAAGAAGATAACAAGAAAGAATGAGGAGAGAGAGAAAAGAGAGAGAGAGATAATGGTGGTCTCGGTTGTGTTTAACAGTCGAAGGTGGCGATTTCAATTGATGGTGAATTGAGATAGTGAAAATGGTCGACGGTGGTGATGTTTATAGGGTGGTGAACCAAGGTGATGGATGGTGATCAAGTAAAAAGTTAGTAATCAAGTAAGATTAGTCTTTGAAGAAGAAAAGAGAAGTAAGAAGATAAAAACAAGAATCATAGAAAATATGTGGGTGTGTATCTGTATGCATTTATCTATATATCTATGTGTATAATCTATAAGGTGGAGGAAAGGAATGAATCAACAACATTATTACCTACATCTCAATTTAGTACAGTAATTTCCTCAATCAACTAATTTCACGGATAAGAAAACAAAGCAAGTGGGTCTGAATATCAATTATTAAGTTTTAATAAACATGTGAATATTATTTAGCAGCCTCAATCATGAACTATCCTACCGACACTTTTAACACCGAGTGATGTATCGAGTCCATTGCTAAACAATAAGTATATGAAAGTGATCTTAAATATCCCAAACTTTTGGATTAAATTCCTTCAATTATTTCAATCGTTAATTGTTCCATTTAATATGTACGGAGTGTTAAAACTCAACTCAACAAATTTAAAATATTTTCAATACGTCTAAATTTTACATAACCTACTTATGAATCAACGTTTACTTTTAAATTCACCTAAGTTCGTATTTAAACTAGTTTAATATTAACCATAAAATTTGTCCTGACATTCGAGTTCGATCCCAATTAAAATATAACTATTTTTAAAATTAATTAAATAGATTCTAAATATATTTTTAAATAAGCTAACATTCTTATATTTATATATGTATGCACATTTATTTACATTTAATGGTTCGTGAATCGTGAGAAATGGTCGAGGTTAAATGAATGTAAGGAAACAGTTCAAATTTTTTGAGATACTGCCTAACAGACATTTCTTATCGTGTCGAAATTATTACATTGTATCGAGAGTTTGGTTCAAAATTAGTCGAAATTTTCTGGGTTGTGACAGTACCCACCCGTTAAAGAAATTTCGTCCCGAAATTTGATCGAGGTCGTCATGGCTAACAATAAGAATATTTTTCATGACGAATATGAGTTGATAAATAGAGTTTTTTTTCCATTGAGTAATTGGGATAAAATAATTCGATTACTCGAATAGTATTAATGAAGCTATTGCAAAAGAGTGAAATTAGGTAATAAATATTCGTCTTGACTTTTGACGTAGTTACGGTTGATTTTCGGACTTCAAGGAATTTTAAGGAAATCTTCTAATCAAAAAGAAAATGTAATCGCACGATTTATTAGCAAACTGTTGGAATTTACGGAAGAACAGGAATATCAAGGAAATATTTTCGTGATGTGCTTAAAGATTAAGTAGAATGAAAGAGTCGTGTAAAATGGCACATGATGAGGATAAGGTCTGGAAATCATCATCACGTTACATTAGAAATTTAGCATGACTTACTGTAATATAACCACGTTGGCCCGACGTCATTATATTATACTAACTCACGCTTCAATTCCCTACACTTCTCCAAAAATCATCCATAATTTAAATTCAAATTTTATAGAAGGATAGAAACTGAAACAGTTTCTTTTATGAGGTAACATAAATGGCACGTGAAGATAGATAATTTCGGACGAAGATATTTATGAAGATACCTTCAGAAATATTGAAGATATTTATGACTATATTTTGAAATTTCTAGTTCGAAGGATGATGAATAAAATGTTTCCGCAAGGATTTAGAATAAGTAATGAACATGATATTCGTTTAAAGGTTTCAACAGATACTGAATCATTTGGATCCTTTAAAGGCAGGTTCAGTCTTTGTGGTTTATCCACAGCCTCTTTCATACTTTGCTCAATCCGTTTTCCAGTTCCAACCCTTTTCTTTTTCTCAGCTTTACCACCATACTATTCTTTATCATCAAACTTTTGACCATGAAGACCATCTACAACATGCTACTTCGTCAGCATTTTCAAAGTTAACGGATCTGGGTCATCGGTTATCAAACTGAGGTGGTTTCAGGAGAATTGTATTTTTAGATGATTAAACGCTGATGGTAATATGGTGGAATATAAAAGATTCTCCAGTAACAATAAAGAGTACGCATATATATCAAGGTTATAATAAGGTTATTTCGAATGAAAAGTCGAAGTTGTTTTGCTGGAGCTGTGACAAAATTTGCTAATTTGAACAGGGATTGCAAAGTTATTTTCGGTAATAACAACGCCAAAAGAGCTAGCACAAATACGTGTTAAACATTTACTCAGGTTCCCAGAATTTTTCAGGTGCATATCTATATGCATAAATCTTTCCTTCCGTAGATGAATTACGGTTGGTTCATCCTCTCAATCGAGGTGTTTTCAAGAATCATGAAAGGTTCGAAAGCAGATTGTAATCGTCAAGATACAATGAGGTTTAGGATGAAATCAAGTGGCAAACTTGAAGAATTATTTAGTTTCATATGTTATAATCAGTATTTTAATTCATTTTAATTGTCTAATATTATTCGTCCAAAGTCGATAGTCCACATTTAACAGTCCAATAGTTCATATATAGTTTAATATATAACATTCGAATTAATTAATACGTATCGTGACCCGTGTACCGGTCTCAGTATTGATCACAACTCAAACTATATATATATTTTGGAATCAACCTCAACCCTGTATAGCTAACTCCGTCATTTGCATATAGAGTGTCTATGGTTGTTCCAAGATAAATATATAGATGGGTCAATATGATATGTCGAAACCTTGTATACGTGTCCCGTTATTTAAAATGTGTAAAATAAATACAGAAATTAAATGACGATAAATTAAATTGCGAGAATGTAAATTGCGATAATTAAATTGCGATAAATAAAATGTAACCAGTTAGCTAGGAACAGTTAGCTAGGAACAGTTAGCGTGGATTCTTAACAATATTTCAATTAGTTAGTTCGTTTGTTTCTAACAAATTTTACTTTGTCCGATGTTTTCTTCATTATGCCACTTGTTGGATTCTGATAGATCAAAATCCAAATATGAATTTGAATGAAAATGGTTATTCTGTGGTGAACAGATACGTATATCGGTGGATGTAAATAGGATAGTAAATTACCGTTGAATCAGATTCGAAGAATGTACAGTGTAACTTATTAATGCGAAATCTAAATATTCCTCGGGTATTACCTACCCGTTAAAATATTTTCACCATTAACAGTTTGTACGAAAGAATTTTTAATTACAATCTTTATGAAAATATACATACATATATATTTTCTTCACATGTAATCATGGATTTTATGAGTTAATATGATATTAAACCCATTTGATTTACCGTTAGAACAAGAATATTTAATCTCTAAAACATTAGAGATTACATAATCGCCATGTCGAATGAAGATAAATGATGTAGAACGTTATGTAGAATGATGATTATACTCGAGGTACAGAATGAGATGTTGAGGCATGGAATGTTGAAACTTAGGTTGTTGGTGTTACTGGTGTTGATGTTGGTGGTACGGTTGGTGCCGGTGATGTTGTTGAAGCTGGTAGGTTCTGCACCATATTTTCCAAAGCTACAACTCGAGCGCGAAATTTGTTGACTTCTTCTATTATTCCGGGATGATTGTCGGTTGGAACGAGTGGATGAATAAGGTTTAGAATTGTGGATAGAATATAATTGTGGCGAGATATTCGGGCAGCGAGAGTGAAAATGGTGTTTCGAACAGGTTCGCCGGTAAGTGATTCAGGTTCTTCGCCAAAAGGTGAATTCGGTTGGTGAAAGGGATCGCCTTCTTCTCGTCTCCATTGGTTAAGTCGACTACGAACCCATCAGATAAATTAAGGATGGCTGATTGATTGATTCATTCTGGTGACGCTGCTTTCGGAGCTGGAGTGGGACTCCATATCGGAATAGCTATTAGAATCCGAGGAACTTGAACTATTGGTGAGTTCCATTTCGTATGATTGAGTAAAGAATTTTTCGATAAGAAATAATTTTCGGATATCGGATGATATTCTAATTACATAGAATACCTATACATAGTACAGGAGATCCCGTAGATTACGGAGAGATTTAAGGAAACGTGTCAGATAAAGTCTACAGTAACAGATATGCTAAGATATGAATTTATTTGTACACTATCTATCAAATAAGTGCAGGAAGTCGTGTCTAGACTTAGGAATGATAAGCAGGAAATTTTCCACTAGGAATGATAAACAATACTTATAATATGCAGCTAAGGTCGAAGTCCAGACTCACTAATGCATCCTAACAACTATCAGTTAGACACACTAATGCAAGACCTGGTTCGCTAGGACCAATGCTCTGATACCACCTGTGACGACCCGTCCTTATCCCCCTGGACGAAGTCATCAACATCTGGTCCCATTGCGAGGTACTGTCCTAAGTATGCCATGAAGGACTCCAAGTAATGTCTTTAAAATGAGCAAATGCACAGCGGAAGACTTAATTCGTACCTGAGAATAAACATGCTTAAAAGTGTCAACCAAAAGGTTGGTGAGTTCATAGGTTTATCATAACAATCATTTCAGTTTATTAATATACCACAAGATTTCATAATCATAAACATAATACACTCGCAAGTGTATGTAAAGCATTCTAAGTGGTTGAGCACTTGGTAACCATACTTAACATTTAATCAACGTCGCATATTCCCTTTATTATGAAATCTCCCTACACTGTACCAAGTGTAGTAACGAAACGAAGTACTGTGCAACCGTTGAATACTGGTCGTCCAGTCCGTTTGGGGTTGTCAGGCCCGATAGATCTATCAACAGGATTCGCGTTTACAATACCCATGTAAATAGTAGTTACCAAGCTACAGGGAAATATGCCAGTGGTACAACTCAACGTATAATATATTTTTAAGTACTTGTGTCTATTTTGTAAACATTTATAAAAGCAGCGCACGTATTCTCAGCCCAAAAATATATATTGCAAAAGCAATTAAAAATGGAGCAAATGAAACTCACCTAATGTATTTTGTTGTAAAAATACATATAACGACATTGATCAACTAAACTATGCAGGGTTGGCCTCGGATTCACGAACCTATATCATTTATATATACATTAACACATATACACGTAATCGAAAGAATTTATATATTATTTTGTTATGTATTACAATTAATATTCCTATATAATTTATTAATACTTCTAATATGTTATAATACTTAGTTGATATATAATTTAATCAACGTTATAATACTGTATTAGTTAAAACATAATATTATGTAATATTAGTGTACTTATGTAATAATTATATTTTATATAAATTTGTCTTGTTTGAAAAATGTTAATTATAATAATACTAGCATAAAGATAGTAATAATAATATTTATATTTATAATACTACTAATAATAATGATAGTAATAAAATAATCATTTTAATATTAATGATAAAATAAAAATAATAGTTTTAAAATAATACTTTTAATAATAAGGAAAATTTTAATAATAATGATAGTTTTCAAAAATGATAATTTCTCTAATATTTATATTACTAATAATGATAATACTACAATACTAATCCTAAATACAATAGCTAATAATAATAATAATAATAATAATAATAATAATAATAATAATAATAATAATAATAATAATAATAATAATAATAATAATAATAAAAATGATAATGATACTAAATTATACCTTTTTAGTACTAAAAAGAATTGAATTGCTCGAGACAGGACTCGAACCCGTGACCAGTCGCTACCCGACCATGTACTCAGCCACTCCTCCATTTTATGTTTTCTATTTTAATTCCTACTCTACTTCTTTATAACCCGAATTTAGTTTGTTGCTGGGTCAGTTTTTGAAATAACAAACAGCCCATAATTAAAACGGATGTTGGATCAAGGCCCAATAAAACTGCGCAATCCAGTAAATCTGAGTAGCAATTAGGGTGTCGGTGTTTGATTTATTTATTTATTATTATTTTTTTTTCTCGAGCTTTATACAGAACAATTAGCAGCGCAGCCATTATCTTCATTTATTCTCACTCAACCTTATCATCATCAATAAAACTGAAGTATCATCATCATCGTTATTTTTCGAACATTTACTAAATAGTAGTAATCACAGGAAGTCACGATCATCTTCATATATAACTTGCATCATCTTCTTCCCGGTTTATATCATCACAGAAGTAGAAATAGTTTTCGATTCAGCAACAAAAGAAACTTCGAACAGGAACAAAATAAGCATGTGTGGTGGCGATGAAACGAATAAACAAGAAAGAAGAGAAAGAAACGCAACGGTAGTTTTAATGATGTTCTTTAATGGTTGGTGTCTATGGTGATGCTCTGATGATCGATTGAACAGAAACGGAAGTAGTAATAAGAAAACGGTATCATCATCATCATAATTACTGTTGTATCGTTATCATCTTTTGTTCATCATCATCATTATTACTGTATCAATTAACAGTAGTTCGAATAATCAAGTGTTCGATGGGTTTCGTTTTAATTTTTAACAGGAGATAGAAGACGGTTTAATGGTAGCGGTTCATGGTGGTTGTTTATGGTGAAGTGATCGGAGAAGGTGTTGGAGGCGGTTTGTGGTTTCAACGTAGAAGAATTCAAAGAGAAGAAGGAGAGAGAGAAGAGAGAGATGGAAGGTGGTGATGGAAAGGATTATAGGGTGGTGAAGGATGGTGAAGACGGTGATAGTCTCGGTGGTGAGGTGGGTTTGTCGAGCTGAGCAATTTAGCTGAGGGTGGTTCGTGATAGTGGCAGTAGTCGTGGTGTTGTTGCAGGTTTTCAAAAGAAAATAAACAAAATTTAATTATCGAGTGGTGTTTGTTCGATTAATAACAGGAAACGAAAACAGTATCACATACATAATTCTTATCATCGTTTTTGTTATCAGGAAGTGGAAACAGAAGGACACAGAATTAGAAACAACTGGTAGTCATCGATGGTTGTTCATAAATGGGTTTTGATGGGTTCTTGAAGAAGATAACAAGAAAGAATGAGGAGAGAGAGAAAAGAGAGAGAGAGATAATGGTGGTCTCGGTTGTGTTTAACAGTCGAAGGTGGCGATTTCAATTGATGGTGAATTGAGATAGTGAAAATGGTAGACGGTGGTGATGTTTATAGGGTGGTGAACCAAGGTGATGGATGGTGATCAAGTAAAAAGTTAGTAATCAAGTAAGATTAGTCTTTGAAGAAGAAAAAAGAAGTAAGAAGATAAAAACAAGAATCATAGAAAATATGTGGGTGTGTATCTGTATGCATTTATCTATATATCTATGTGTATAATCTATAAGGTGGAGGAAAGGAATGAATCAACAACATTATTACCTACATCTCAATTTAGTATAGTAATTTCCTCAATCAACTAATTTCACGGATAAGAAAACAAAGCAAGTGGGTCTGAATATCAATTATTAAGTTTTAATAAACATGTGAATATTATTTAGCAGCCTCAATCATGAACTATCCTACCGACACTTTTAACACCGAGTGATGTATCGAGTCCATTGCTAAACAATAAGTATATGAAAGTGATCTTAAAAATCCCAAACTTTTGGATTAAATTCCTTCAATTATTTCAATCGTTAATTGTTCCATTTAATATGTACGGAGTGTTAAAACTCAACTCAACAAATTTAAAATATTTTCAATACGTCTAAATTTTACATAACCTACTTATGAATCAACGTTTACTTTTAAATTCACCTAAGTCCGTATTTAAACTAGTTTAATATTAACCATAAAATTTGTCCTGACATTTGAGTTCGATCCCAATTAAAATATAACTATTTTTAAAATTAATTAAATAGATTCTAAATATATTTTTAAATAAGCTAACATTCTTATATTTATATATGTATGCACATTTATTTACATTTAATGGTTTGTGAATCGTGAGAAATGGTCGAGGTTAAATGAATGTAAGGAAACAGTTCAAAATTTTTGAGATACTGCCTAACAGACATTTCTTATCGTGTCGAAATTATTACATTGTATCGAGAGTTTGGTTCAAAATTAGTCGAAATTTTCTGGGTTGTGACATGATGCTATATTTAAATTTATACCTGTTATACATAATTACATTGCGAGTGCAATAATAGGCCTTAAAACAATATATACCATGCTAAGTCATGCATACACAAAACTAATAATAAGATATAAATTGAAAACGTTCAAAGAGAACAATAAAAATGAGTAAAATGTCTTTTTTCGGCATACTAATGACCTCGAATGTCAAGACACTATCCAGGAGTCTTGATGTTAGGGTCGTTTTAGGGTGATCTCGAGAATTTCAGCACAATCTGAAACCCAAGGTTATGCGACGCCAAATGGTACTCCATCGGGCGGCGCATATTAATGATTTTAAAAAACGTATTTAATGAAGTAACATTAGATTTAAATTTATATGCATTATACATAATTACATTGAGAGTAAAATAAAACAGCTTAAAACAATATGTACCATGCTAAGTTATTCATACACAAAAGGAATAATATGAATGAAATTTAAAACGGTCAAAATCGAAAAAAGGCAAAATTGAAGGCTTTCGAGGTCTCGTTTCAAAAAATATTTGGGACAAACCTCCTACGGAAGTTTGGCAACAGATAGATCCCGAAAAAATACACGATTTGAAAAAAACGGTGACTCAATCTGAGCTACGAGTCAAAAGATACGATAGATCTAACATTTTGGCTATAGACAAAAAATACTAAGCACCACGAACCGTCGGTGGTGTTTTGTGCGTGGTACGATTTCGAGAGGAAAGATGTATTTTTTGAAATCAAGACGACCTCGAATGGCAAGAACGTGCAGGGAGTCTTGCTCATTCGGCCGTTTTAGGGTGATCTTTAGAATTTCATCACAATCTGAAACCCAAGGTTATGCGCCGCCAAATGGTACTTCATCTAGCGACGCATACTAATGATTTAAAAAAACGTGTTTAATGAAGTGATACTATATTCAAATTTATACCCATTATACATAATTACATTGCGAGTGAAATAATAGGCCTTAAAACGATATATACCATGCTAAGTCATGCATACACAAAAATAATAATAAGATATAAATTGAAAAATGTTCAAAGAGAACAATAAAAATGAGTAAAATGTCTTTTTTTGGCACCCTAACGACCTCGAATGTCAAGACACTATCCAGGAGTCTTGATGTTAGGGTCGTTCTAGGGTGATCTTGAGAATTTCAGCACAATCTGAAACCCAACGTTATGCGCCGCCAAATGGTACTCCATCTGGCGGCATAAATTAATGATATTAAAAAGCGTATTTAATGAAGTGACATTAGATTCAAATTTATATGCATTATACATAATTACATTGAGAGTGAAATAAAAGACCATAAAACAATATGTACCATGCTAAGTCATTCATACACAAAAGGAATAATATGAATGAAATTCAAAACGGTCAAAATCGAAAAAAGGCAAAATTGAAAGCTTTCGAGGTCTCGTTTCGAAAACTATTTGGGACAAACCGCCTACGGAAGTTTTCCAACAGATAGATCCCGAAAAAATACACGATTTGAAAAAAAACAGTGAATCAATCGGAGCTACGAGTCAAAAGATACGATAGATCTAACATTTTGGCCAGAGACACAAAACACTAAGCACCACGAACCGTCGGTGGTGTTTGGTGCGTGGTGCGATTTTGAGAGGAAAGATGTATTTTTTGAAATCTAGACAACCTCGAATGGAAAGAACGTTCAGGGAGTCTTTCTCATTCGGCCGTTTTAGGGTGATCTTGAGAATTTCAGCACAATCTGAAACCCAAGGTTATGCGCGGCCAAATGGTACTCCATCTGGCGGCGCACACTAATTATTTAAAAAACGTGTTTAATGAAGTGATGCTATATTTAAATTTATACCTGTTATACATAATTACATTGCGAGTGCAATAATAGGCCTTAAAACGATATATACCATGCTAAGTCATGCATACACAAAACTAATAATAAGATATAAATTGAAAACGTTCAAAGAGAACAATAAAAATGAGTAAAATGTCTTTTTTCAGCATCTTAATGACCTCAAATGTCAAGACACTATCCAGGAGTCTTGATGTTAGGGTCATTTTAGGGTGATCTCGAGAATTTCAGCACAATCTGAAACCCAAGGTTATGCGACGCCAAATGGTACTCCATCGGGCGGCGCATATTAATGATTTTAAAAAACGTATTTAATGAAGTAACATTAGATTTAAATTTATATGCATTATACATAATTACATTGAGAGTAAAATAAAACAGCTTAAAACTATATGTACCATGCTAAGTTATTCATACAAAAGGAATAATATGAATGAAATTTAAAACGGTCAAAATCGAAAAAAGGCAAAATTGAAGGCTTTCGAGGTCTCGTTTCAAAAAATATTTGGGACAAACCTCCTACTGAAGTTTGCCAACAGATAGATCCCGAAAAAATACACGATTTGAAAAAAAACGGTGACTCAATCTGAGCTACGAGTCAAAAGATACGATAGTTCTAACATTTTGGCTACAGACAAAAAATACTAAGCACCACGAACCGTCGGTGGTGTTTTGTGCGTGCTACAATTTCGAGAGGAAAGATGTATTTTTTGAAATCAAGACGACCTCGAATGGCAAGAACGTGCAGGGAGTCTTGCTCATTCGGCCGTTTTAGGGTGATCTTGAAAATTTCATCACAATCTGAAACCCAAGGTTATGCGTCGCCAAATGGTACTTCATCTGGCGGCGCATACTAATGATTTAAAAAAACGTGTTTAATGAAGTGATACTATATTAAAATTTATACCCGTTATACATAATTACATTGCGAGTGAAATAATAGGCCTTAAAACGATATATACCATGCTAAGTCATGCATACACAAAAATAATAATAAGATATAAATTGAAAACGTTCAAAGAGAACAATAAAAATGAGTAAAATGTCTTTTTTCGGCATCCTAACGACCTCGAATGTCAAGACACTATCCAGGAGTCTTGATGTTAGGGTCGTTCTAGGGTGATCTTCAGAATTTCAGCACAATCTGAAACCCAACGTTACGCGCCGCCAAATGGTACTCCATCTGGCGGCGCAAATTAATGATTTTAAAAAGCGTATTTAATGAAGTGACATTAGATTCAAATTTATATGCATTATACATAATTACATTGAGAGTGAAATAAAAGTCCTTAAAATAATATGTACCATGCTAAGTCATTCATACACAAAAGGAATAATATGAATGAAATTCAAAACGGTCAAAATCAAAAAAGGCAAAATTGAAGGCTTTCGAGGTTTCGTTTTGAAAAATATTTGGGATAAACCGCCTACGACAGTTTGCCAACAGATAGATCCTGAAAAAAATACACGATTTGAAAAAAAAACGGTGATTCAATCGGAGCTACGAGTCAAAAGATACGATAGATCTAACATTTTGGCCAGAGACACAAAACACTAAGCACCACGAACCGTCGGTGGTGTTTTATGCGTGGTGTGATTTCGAGAGGAAAGATTTATTTTTTGAAATCTAGACGACCTCGAATGGCAAGAACGTTCAGGGAGTCTTGCTCGTTCGGCCGTTTTAGGGTGATCTTGAGAATTTCAGCACAATCTGAAACCCAAGGTTATGCGCCGCCAAATGGTACTCCATCTGGCGGCGCATACTAATGATTTAAAAAAACGTGTTTAAAGAAGTGATATTACATTCAAATTTATACCCGTTATACATAATTACATTGCGAGTGAAATAATAGGCCTTAAAACGATATATACCATGCTAAGTCATGCATACACAAAACTAATAATAAGATATAAATTTAAAACGGTCAAAGAGAACAATAAAAATGAGTAAAATGTCTTTTTTCGGCGTCCTAACGACCTCGAATGTCAAGACACTATCCAGGAGTCTTGATGTTAGGGTCGTTTTAGGGTGATCTTGAGAATTTCAGCACAATCTGAAACCCAAGGTTATGCGCCGCCAAATGGTACTCCATCTGGCGGCGCACACTAATGATTTAAAAAAACGTATTTAATGAAGTGATGCTATATTCAAATTTATACCCGTTATACATAATTACATTACGAGTGCAATAATAGGCTTTAACCGATATATACCATGCTAAGTCATGCATACACAAAACTAATAATAAGATATAAATTGAAAACGTTCAAAGAGAACAATAAAAATGAGTAAAATGTCTTTTTTCGGCATCCTAACGACCTCGAATGTCAAGACACTATCCAGGAGTCTTGATGTTAGGGTCGTTCTAGGGTGATCTTGAGAATTTCAGCACAATCTGAAACCCAAGGTTATGCGACGCCAAATGGTACTCCATCGGAAGGCGCATATTAATGATTTTAAAAACGTATTTAATGAAGTAGCATTAGATTCAAATTTATATGCATTATACATAATTACATTGAGAGTGAAATAAAACAGCTTAAAACAATATGTACCATGCTAAGTTATTCATACACAAAAAGAATAATATGAATGAAATTTGAAACGGTCAAAATCGAAAAAAGGCAAAATTGAAGGCTTTCGAGGTCTCGTTTCGAAAAATATTTGGGACAAACCTCCTACGGAAGTTTGCCAACAGATAGATCCCGAAAAAATACATGATTTGAAAAAAAAACGGTGACTCAATCTGAGCTACGAGTCAAAAGATACTATAGATCTAACATTTTGGCCTGAGACAAAAAACACTAAGCACCACGAACCGTTGGTGGTGTTTTGTGCCTGGTGTGATTTCGAGAGGAAAGATATATTTTTTGAAATCTAGACGACCTCGAATGGCAAGAACGTGCAGGGAGTCTTGCTCGTTCGGCCGTTTTAGGGTGATCTTGAGAATTTTATCACAATCTGAAACCCAAGGTTATGCGCCACCAAATGTGAAGGTATTTCGAATGCCCGAGAGACATATTAAATTAATGTGGATAATGTGTTATGATCCATGTCGGGTCATTCCCAATAACAAGCTTACCGACACCTTATATGTATTTAATCTTAACGATTGGGTCGTTAAATAAATACACGACACTTGAACTTTAGAAAATCGGTTTTCTAAAATATTATTACTTGAGATAAATTATTTGGATAATTTATATGATAAGGATTTAATTATTTATAAGATTAAATAGTTATGTTGTGATACATTTTATAAAAGGATTTATAAAATGCAAGTAACAAATGCATGGTTTTTTTTGTAACAAGATTTATTAAATAAATGAAAGTTACAATTTTAAGAAACCCCTCATGGGGGACGGTTTTTGCATGGACTAAGGAGTCCACCCTATGCTTGTTTGTTACTTCCAATATGACACAAGTCCTTAGGTTTTTTTGATGCTTGAGAAAAAGAATATGACACATACATTAAAACATGAGGTAAAGAGAGAAAAACTCCTCTCTTTCTTGCTGCATTCTATCCGAAATTTTTTAGCAGAAAAGAGTGAGTTTTGAGTTTATTTGGAAGCTCAATTTTAAGTGTCAAAAATCCTAACCATAGTACTAGGTGTTGGTATCAAGTTTGGGGTATAATCTCTTGAGGTTTCATCATTTTGAGGCTTGCTTTCATCATCATCTTTCAAGTTGCTGCTGGCTGAATTTTCTCAGCAAAAACAAGAGGTTTCTAGCTTGGTTTATAAGTGTTTAAGTGTGTTAATCCTAACATATTTAAGGGTGGTGCTGGTGCATCAAAAGCTTGGAGTTTTACACGCTTACTAATCTTCTTCTTCATCTATTAACCTCCTTACTTGGAGTAGGTACAATCTCTAAACATCCTTTTATATTGTAAAAATATTTCATAACTTGATCCTTATTGAGATTTAACTTTAATTGGTTAAAGACTAACAAGTTAAAATTGGTAATATATATGCTTCCGCTTTGTTAAATTTATAAAAGGTTTAAGGCTTTTAAAACTTGTTAAATCTCAACAATGGTATCTAGAGCCGAAGTTGTTGAAATATGCTTCAAGATGTTTGTTTAAACCCACTATATTTTCAATCCATGAACATGCATGAAAGTAGATTGAAAAAACAAATGGGTTTGGGTGGGTTTGTGACCTTGGCCGATTTCTAAGGAGGTTCCAAGAGGGTTTGGGACTTGCAAATTGGTTATATTTGTTGTATGTTTTTGTTCACAATCAAGCCTTGACCTTATGTTTGAATGCATGTGTGTTTGAATGATTTGTATTTATTCATTTGGTATGTAATATTAATTCATTCATTTGGTTTGTAATAATATTCTTTTGGTTATGTAATTTATTTTATATTTGGTATGTAAAATAGATTAGGTTGTATTTTCATTTTTTTAGAAAAATGTATTAGGATATATTTTTTCTGCTACAACCCTTAACCGGTGGCATTTGTTTTCGGCTAAACAAATGTCTACCATATTGGCTTGATTGTGAACATATTTGTTTTGCATGCATGGTTGTTTTGTATGATTGTGGATTGTATGTTTGTATGCTACAAGTTAATCACACAAGTTAACAACAAACTAAAATGACAATTTAATTGGTTAAATTTGACATTATTAATGACATGCATAACGACAATTTAATTGGTTAAATTAAAAGTGGCATAAGAACATAAAAGGATCACATATATAAAATATTTTATATCAAGTAATTGGCCTAATTACTAAAACATGAAAATGGTTTTTCATAAGTACCATACACTAAATGCATGTTGGTGTATGGCATAAAGGTTTTCTTAGACTAGAAATAATGAAAACTTAAAAATCCCTTATTAACAAGGCAAACAAGTTAAACGCCATCTTTTTGTATGACACTTAAAAATATTAGGGAACTCTTAATGGGATAAAGGTCACCTAACCGTTATGAGTAAACTAATATGATTAAGGTGAATTTCGCACACTTGTGGGATAAAGGTCACCTAACCACTTGTATGTTAAATTTACATGTTTACACAAGTAGGACGACTTGATTTGGGAATCACTGTAGTGACCCGAACTTTTCCATGTTTATATATATTAATTGAGATTGATATTTACATGACTAAAAGTTTTCCAACGTGTTAAGTAATCAAACTTGTTAAGACTTGATTAAATGAAATAAGTTTCATATAGACAATTGATCACCCAAGTTGACCGGCGATTCACGAACGTTACAAAATTGTAAAAAACTACATGTTGTGGTATATATAGACATATATATATGGTTGACATAAGATTATGATGAGTAAGTATCTCACTAAATATATTAACAATGTGTGATATATATAAGAAATGAGATTATTAAGTTAAGAAACTCGAAATGATATATATAATGATTATCGTTATGATAACGACTACTAAATACATATGTATCATATTAAGATAGTGATACACTATATTTAACATGATAAAATGATATTTAAATATATCATTGAGTGTGTTAACAATGAACTACATATGTGAAAACAAGACTACTAACTCAAGATTTACGAAACGAGACTTATATGTAACGATTATCGTTGTAACAATACTTTAATGTATATATCATATTAAGAGATATTCATACATCATAATATCATGATAATATAATAATTTAACATCTCATTTGATATAATAAATATTAGGTTAACAACATTAATTGAGATCGTTAACTTAAAGGTTTCAAAACAACACTTACATGTAACGACTAACGAAGACTTAACGACTCCATTAGAATGTATATACATGTTGTGTTTTAATATGTATTCTTACACTTTTGAAAGACTTCAGGACACATATCAAAGTACTTCTACTTAACAAAAATGCTTACAATTACATCCTCGTTCAGTTTCATCAGCAATTCTACTCGTATGCACCCGTATTCGTACTCGTACAATACACAACTTTTAGATGTATGTACTATTGGTATATACACTCCAATGATCAGCTCTCACCTAACACATGTAGGAACCATCATTTGGCAACTAGCATGAAATATCTCATAAAATTACAAAAATATTAGTAATCATTCATGACTTATTTACATGAAAACAAAATTACATTTCCTTTATATCTAATCCATATACCAACAACCAAAAACACCTACAAACACATTCATTCTTCAATTTTATTCATCTAATTGATCTCTCTTAAGTTCCATCTTCAAGTTCTAAGTGTTCTTCATAAATTCCATAAGTATAGTTTCATAAAAATCAAGAATACTACCAAGTTTGCAAGTTTACTTCCAAGCTTTCTAATCCATTCCAAGTAATCATCTAAGATCAAGAAACCTTTGTTATTTACAGTAGGTTATCTTTCTAATTCAAGGTAATATTCATATTCAAACTTTGATTCAATTTCTACAACTATAACAATCTTATTTCGAGTGAAAATCTTACTTGAACTGTTTTCGTGTCATGATTCTGCTTCAAGAACTTTCAAGCCATCCAAGGATCCTTTGAAGCTAGATCTATTTTTCTCATTTCCAGTAGTTTTATCCAGAAAACTTAAGATAGTAATTATGTTCATAACATCATTCGATTCATACATATAAAGCTATCTTATTCGAAGGTTTAAACTTGTAATCACTAGAATATAGTTTAGTTAATTCTAAACTTGTTCGCAAACAAAAGTTAATCCTTCCAAATTGGCTTTTAAAATCAACTAAACACATTGTTCTATATCTATATGATATGCTAACTTGATGATTTAAAACCTGGAAACACGATGAACACCATAAAATCGGATATACGCCGTCGTAGTAAAACCGGGGGCTGTTTTGGTTTGGATAATTAAAAACTATGATAAACTTTGATTTAAAAGTTGTTCTTCTGGGAAAATAATTTTTCATATGAACATGAAACTATATCCAAAAATCTTGGTTATACTCAAAGTGAAAGTATGTTTTTCAAAATGGTCATCAAGATGTCGTTGTTTCGACGGAAATGACTACCTCTTTAGTAATTGACATGTAACTTAAATTTCCAACGATAAACCTATACTTTTTCTGTTTGGATTTTCAATTAGAGTTCAATATGAAACCATAACAATTTGATTCACTCAAAACGGATTTAAAATGAAGAAGTTATGGGTAAAACAAGATTGGATATTTTTGATCTTTTTAGCTACGGGAATTGTTTAACAAATCTATACAAATCATATCCTTGCTAACTTATATTGTATTATACATGTATTCTAATATATTATGTAATCTTGGGATACCATAGACACGTATGCAAATGTTTTGACATATCATATCGACCCATGTATATATATTATTTGGAACAACCATAGACACTCTATATGCAGTAATGTTGGAGTTAGCTATACAGGGTTGAGGTTGATTCCAAAAATATATATACTTTGAGTTGTGATCTAGCCTGAGATGTGTATACACTGGGTCGTGGATTGATTCAAGATAATATATATCGATTTATTTCTGTACATCTAACTGTGGACAACTAGTTGTAGGTTACTAACGAGGACAGCTGACTTAATACACTAAAATCTTTAAAACATAATAAAAATAGTTGTAATTATATTTTGATCATACTTTGATATATATGTACATATTTGTATATGTTCGTGAATCGATCCGTGGCCAAGTCTTATTTCCGAGGAAGGAAATATCTGTGAAAGTGAGTTATAGTCCCACTTTTAAAATCTAATATTTTTGAGATGAGAATACACGCAGGTTTTATAAATGATTTACAAAATAGACACAAGTACGTGAAACTACATTCTATGGTTGAATTATCGAAATCGAATATGCCCCTTTTTATTAAGTCTGGTAATCTAAGAATTAGGGAACGGACATCCTAATTGACGCGAATCCTAAAGATAGATCTATTAGGCCTAACAAACCCCATCCAAAGTACCGGATGCTTTAGTACTTCAAAATTTATATCATATCCGAAGGGTGTCCCGGAATGATCGGGATATTCTTATATATGAATCTTGTTAATGTCGGTTACCAGGTGTTCACCATATGAATGATTTTTATCTCTATGTATGGGATGTGTATTGAAATATGAAATCTTGTGGTCTATTGTTACGATTTGATATATATAGGTTAAACCTATAACTCACCAACATTTTTGTTGACGTTTAAATCATGTTTATTCTCAGGTGAATACTAAGAGGTTCCACTGTTGCATACTAAAATAAGGACAAGATTTGGAGTCCATGTTTGTATGATATTGTGTAAAAACAGCATTCAAGAAACATATGTCGATGTAATATATTTCTATTGTAAACCATTATGTAATGGTCGTGTGTAAACAGTATATTTTAGATTATCATTATTTGATAATCTGCGTAATATTTTTAAAATCTTTATTGATAAAATAAAGGTTATGGTTGTTTTAAAAATGAATGCAGTCTTTGAAAAACGTCTCATATAGAGGTCAAAACCTCGCAACGAAATCAATTAATATGGAACGTTTATAATCAATATGAACGGGACATTTCAGTTGGTATCAGAGCGTTGGTCTTAGAGAACCAGAAAATTTGCATTAGTGTGTCTTATCGAGTTTGTTAGGATGCATTAGTGAGTCTGGACTTCGACCGTGTTTTCTTTAAAAATGATTGCTTAACATTTTTGTTGGAAACTATATATTATTAACATGTAAATATTATGTGATATATTAATCTCTTAACATGTTTGATATTGTGTGATAGATGTCTACCTCTAGCACAAATCCCATTGACTCACCTAATAATAACGAAGAGTCGAATATATATTGGCAAGATTCACAAGTTCCCGAAGAACCGGAAGAAGTGGAAACGGAACCGGAAGAAGAGGAACTGGAAGAAGAGGAACCAGAAGAAGAGGAACCTGAAGAAGAAGAGGTTTCGGAGGGGGGAATAGTAGGAACCACAGAAAACCGGTCAAATAAAAGAAAATCCTCAACCAATTGACCAAAGTTAATAATGGTCAATGGTGTTTCCGCTAAGGAAGCAAAATATTGAGAAAATTACCAAATTTCCGTTGAATCAGATCCTGATGAGGATTCCGATGATGTTATAGAAATTACCCCGACCCAATTTAATGAGGCAAAAGAAAATAATAAGGGAAAAGGCATCAAAATAGAGAAATCTGATTCAGACCCCGATGAACTTTATATGTACCGTCAACACCCGTATTTTCGACAATAACCCGGGAACCTCTAAACCACCAGGTTTTTCTAAACCAATGTGGAAAATGACGACTCGTATTAGAGGAACATCATATATCCCTAGAAGATTAGGAAAAAGAACCAAGTCCGAAGAAGAAGAAACCAGTGATTCAGATTAGAGGGGTGTGAGCATGTTGTGTAATAAATGTATTGTAGTGTGCTTGTACTTTTATGTTCTATGTAAAAATTGCTTGTATTGTTTGTTATTACGAATCTAATCCTTGTCTATTTTACAGTATAAAAACAAAATGGACGTTAAGGGTAGACAACCGAATATTTTAGAAGACCTACCAGAGGATATGATTGAGGAAATCTTGTCTAGAGTCGGTCAGAATTCATCAGCACATTTAGTTATGGCAAAATTAACTTGTCAAACATTTGAAAGACTTTCTAGAAATGCCTTAGTTTATAAAAGGCTTTCCTTTGAAATGTGGGGTATATCACATTGGGGAGACTTTAAGTTACGCCGTGTTTTCTTTAAAGCGTTAAATGCGGGGAACCCAAATGCAATTTTACACTACGGGTTAAGAACCTATTTTGACTCAACATATCCCAACATAGGATTTCATGAATTAGAAAGAGCTTCTAACATGCAACATAAAGAAGCATGTTATGTTTACGGGTTAGTGATGTTCGCTTCTTACCAAAGTGAGAAAAAGAACATCAGATTGCAGCTTTTAAATAAAACTTTCCCACAAGTGACGGATTCAGTAGTTGGGGTGAGAAACAAGGTTTTTAGATTATTACGGGGCTGTTGGACATTACGAAACCCTCGTCCTTTTGACGACATTACAACATGCTGCCTAGCTAATGGTCATAATGGTTATTTTCCACAAGACCAAGGATGGGAAGTCGTCTTAGTAAAACCAGAATGCATGACTTGTTTCTGGACTTATGAATTACGTGTCTTTATTTCCTTTACTGAACAACTTGCGTATTAACTAGATTTATCTTCAAAACTGTCATGTATCATAGTGTACTATATTTCATGTTATATGTAATATAGCGAAGTTGTAAGTTTGAAGAATATTTGTATGTGATATATTATTATAATCAGTTTTTCATATGGAATTGTAGTAGTTGAATTGTATATTAGCTACTAAGTATGAACTTAACGGGTAGGTACTACCCGAATTTAAACTTATAAAACGCTAATATGAAGAAAAAGCTTTTATAAATGAGTTCATATTATGCTACGAGATACTATTGACTACTCTTAATATTCTGTATGATTAAATTATTTCATTTGAAGGCTGCGCTATATACCAACAATAACTCTGAATCTAGCAATACAGCTAACGACGCAAGAAATCGTGTAGGATGCTCCTACAAGGAATTCACTGCCTGCAAACCTTCAGAATTTGATGGGACCGAAGGACCAATCGGATTGAAATGGTGGACCGAGAAAGCTGAATCGGTTTTTGCCATAAGTAAGTGTGCTGAAGGAGACAAAGTGAAGTACGCTACGCATACCTTTACAGGTATTGCATTAACATGGTGGAATACCTATCTAGAGCAAGTGGGACAAGATGCTGCTTACGCGCTACCGTGGTCAGCATTCAAGCACTTGATGAATGAGAAGTATCGTCCCAGAACTGAGGTCAATAAGCTCAAGTCAGAACTTAGAGGGTTACGAACACATGGATTCGATATTACTTCGTACGAAAGACGATTCACCGAATTGTGCCTATTGTGTCCGAGAGCGTTCGAAGATGAGGAAGAGAAGATCGACGCGTTTGTGAAAGGGTTACCGGAGAGAATCCAAGAAGATATAAGTTCACACGAGCCTGCCTCCATACAAAAGGCATGTAGAATGGCTCACAAACTAGTGAACCAGATTGAGGGAAGAATTAAAGAACAGGCGGCCGAAGAGGCCAACGTGAAGTTAGTCAAAAGAAAGTGGAAGGAAAACGGTGATAAGAGTCACCAAAACAACAACAACTATCCCAACAATCGCAACATCAATCGCAACTACAATAAACGGCACAACAACAACAACAACTACAACAATCATCCCAACAACAATAACAACCGCAACGACAACAACAATCAGAAGCAGCTATGCCAAAGGTGTGAAAAGTATCACTCGGGGTTCTGCACCAAATTTTGCAGCAAGTGTAAAAGAAATGGTCATAGCGCGGCGAAGTGTGAGGTCTATGGTCCAGGGGTTAACAGAACGAAAGGAACAAATGGTGTCGGAACGAGTAATGGCGGAGCAAGTAGTGTCGGAGCAAGTTATGCCAATGTAGTTTGTTATAAATGTGGAAAACCGGGCCACATTATTAGTAATTTCCCGAACCAGGAGAACATGAATGGACAAGGCCGCGGAAGAGTTTTCAATATTAATGCGGCAGAGGCACAGGAAGACCCGGAGCTTGTTACGGGTACGTTTCTTATTGACAATACATCTGCTAACGTTTTATTTGATTAGGGTGCGGATAGAAGCTATATGAGTAGAGATTTTTGTGCTAAATTAAGTTGTCCATTGACGCCGTTGGATAGTAAATTTTTACTCGAATTAGCAAACGGTAAATTAATTTCAACAGATTATATATGCCGAAATCGAGAAATTAAACTGGGTAGCGAAATATTTAAGATTGATTTGATACCAGTAGAGTTAGGGACTTTTGATGTAATAGTTGGCATGGACTGGCTGAAGGAGATGAAAGCAGAGATCGTATGTTACAAAAATGCAATTCACATTGTACGAGAAGAAGGAGAACCCTTAATGGTGTATGGAGAAAAGGGCAACACGAAGCTACATCTTATTAGTAATTTGAAGGCACAAAAACTTATAAGAAAAGGTTGCTATGCTGTTCTAGCACACGTCGAGAAAGTACAAACTGAAGAAAAGAGCATCAATGATGTTCCCGTCGCAAAAGAATTTCCCAATGTATTTCTGAAAGAATTACCGGGACTACCTCCACATCGATCTGTTGAATTTCAAATAGATCTTGTACCAGGAGCTGCACCAATAGCTCGTGCTCCTTACAGACTCACACCCAGCGAGATGAAAGAACTGCAAAGCCAACTGCAAGAACTATTAGAACGTGGTTTCATTCGACCAAGCACATCACCATGGGGAGCTCCTATTTTGTTTATCAAAAAGAAGGATGGTACATTTAGGTTGTGTATTGACTACAGAGAGTTGAATAAACTTACCATCAAAAACCGTTATCCACTACCGAGAATTGACGACTTATTTGATCAACTACAAGGCTCGTCGGTTTATTCGAAAATCAATTTATGTTCTTGATATCATCAAATGCGAGTAAAGGAGGATGATATTCCAAAAACTGCTTTTAGCACGCGTTATGGTCATTACGAGTTTATGGTTATGCCGTTTGGATTGACTAACGCACCAGCTGTGTTCATGGACCTTATGAACCGAGTGTGTGGGCCATATCTTGACAAGTTTGTCATTGTTTTCATCGATGACATACATATTTACTCAAAGAATGATCAAGAGCACGAAGAACATTTGAGAAAAGTGCTAGAAGTATTGCGGAAAGAAAAACTGTACGCTAAGTTTTCAAAGTGTACATTTTGGTTGGAAGAAGTTCAATTCCTCGGTCACATAGTGAACAAAGAAGGTATCCAGGTGGACCCAGTAAAGATCGAAACCGTTGAAAAGTGGGAAACCCCAAAAACTCCGAAGCATATACGTCAATTTTTAGGATTGGCTGGTTACTACAGAAGATTCATCCAAGATTTCTCCAAAATAGCAAAACCCTTGACTGCATTAACGCATAAAGGGAAGAAATTTGAATGGAAGGATGAACAAGAGAAGGCGTTTCAGTTATTGAAGAAAAAGCTAACTACGGCACCTATATTGTCATTGCCTGAAGGGAATGATAATTTTGTGATTTATTGTGACGCATCAAAGCAAGGTCTCGGTTGTGTATTAATTCAACGAACGAAGGTGATTGCTTATGCGTCTAGACAACTGAAGATTCACGAGCAAAATTATACAACTCACGATTTGGAATTGGGTGCTGTTGTTTTTGTATTAAAGACTTGGAGGCATTATTTATATGGGGTCATAAGTATTATATATTGAAAGGATCCGAAACTAATCATCCGGACGATGTCCATATTGATTACAAACGAATTACAACAGTTGATAACATCGCGAGGTACTTGACCTCTATATGATACATTTTACAAACGTTGCATTTATTCTTAAAAGGCAATCTATCTTTACATAAAAAAATTAATAAACTCGTCAAACATTTCTCGATATCCAAATGACCTAAACTGTCATTTACTTAATAAATGTCTTTAATGATCTTCAATGACTCGAATGCAACGTTCTTGTATCATGGCTTAAATGGTCCCAACTAGTATCCTTAATATGAGCTAACGCACAGCGGAAGTCTTAATTCATACCTGAGAATAACATGCTTTAAAACGTCAACATAAAGTTGGTGAGATATATAGGTTTGATGCTAGCAGCGATATAACGATGGACCACAATATTTCATATATAAACATTTTAATAAAAATATTCTAAGTGGTTGAGCACTTGGTAACCATACTTAACAATTAATCACGTCGCATATTCCCTTTAATATGAAATCTTACTACACTGTACCAAGTGTAGTCACGAAACGAAGTACTGTGCAACCGTTGAATACTGGTCGTCCAGTCCGGTTGGGGTTGTCAGGCCCGATAGATCTATCAACAGGATTCGCGTTTACAATACCGCTGTAAATAATAGTTACCAAGCTACAGGGAAGTATGCCAGTGGTACAACTCAACGTAGAATATATTTTTCAGTTACTTGTGTCCATAACATAAAACATAAAATACATGTATTCTCATCCCGAAATATTTAGAGTTTAAAAATGGGACTATATACTCACTTTCGTCTTGAAGATATATATATAATTTGACTTGGTCTCCGGTTGATATCACGAACCTATCCATATATAATATATCAATATATTTTCATTTTAAACAAACATCTCGTATATATATTTATAATACTTTTAATACTTTGAATAATTCCTTAGTCCGTAGTTAGCGTTTCGATGTTAGTAATTCAATTTTAATGGTTCATTTTTAGATGTTTAATATACCCGCAATAAATAAACCCCCAACGAAATAAATAAAACTCCCATAAAACCCCATCGTATATGTGTTGGTCGAGATTAATCTTGACCCATGGTACCGGTGTTGTCAAATGACGTGTTGCGTACATAAAGTACCGGTGTTGTCAAATGACGTGTTGCGTACAATCATGGGATCTTATGATTAATCTTCTCGTGTTGTTTACGGGTGATCCTGAACCATATGAAATTGAATTATGAGTACATATATATAAAATATCATGTTATCTTAGAAATATGTGATTTATATCTTTTTTTCCAATTGATCCCGTAGTTGAAATGATCTAGGATAACCAATTTTGTTTCGGTCATAGTTTCTTCGTTACAAGTCCGTTTTCGTTGATTCAAATTGCCATCTTCTTGGATCGAGTTCTTCTTTAAGACTATGAACTGTAAATACCTTGGTTTGTATTCAAAATCATACGGCATAAGTGAAACATTAGTGAAACATATGAAGTTAAACATTTTGTTACAAAAAAAAATCATTTAATGACCATTTTTCTAAAAATACTTATACTTTGAAAAACCAAGTTTTACCTTATTAAATTAGCATATATTTAAGTTATATTACAGGTCTTGAAGTATTTTAAAAGTTAAGTTAGAAGGATCTATTTAGTTTGCAAACAAGTTTGAAAACATTCAAACTATGTTCTTGTTGTTAAACTTTTGTACCACAAAATAAGATAGCTATATATATATGAATCGAATAAGGTTATGAACATAGATACTACCTCAAGTTCCTTGGACAAGGTTGCTGTAAAAGAGGAGTAAGAAGCTAGAATCTAAAGGGTGATGGAAGTGGATGAAAGATTGGAAGTAAGTTTGTGTTCTTGGAAGGATTTCTTGAAGTGTTTTTGTATGGTTTTCTTATGGTGTTTAAGTAAGGTTTTTGAAGCTAGATCTTCTTAGAACTTTACTGAATTGTTGAAGGTGTTTAAGGGTTATAAGTGTGTGTGTTTTAGCTAGGAGATTGAAGTAGTAAATGAATCAAAATGATGATACATATATACTCCTAAAAATGTGATCTTTAAGGATAACATGACAAAATTTTTAGTTTGTAATCTTATGTATTTGTCAAACAATAATACAAAAGCAATTACCTTATACCTAGGGTAGTAACAAGGGCTGGTTAGGTGGTGATTTGATGTGTATATACCAATAGTAAATACGTATAGAAGCTAGGTATGATACGAGTACAAATACTCTAGATATACGTATAGAAATTTTGTGAAAAATGGAATGAGGATTCAAATATAGCTATCTTTTGTGAATACACTTATATGATTTTATGTATTTAAGTCTTTAAAAGTGAGTAAATACATTACTTATACGATATATGTATAAACATTATAAGTCTTAAGTATTTATGTCAAATAACGTTACGTATAGTTATCGTTTTGAAAACTTAAGTTAGTAGTTTCAAAATATACTTATAACTTATAGTTTTTGATACAAAATAAGATATTAAAACATTCATTAATCATGTTAAATATGTATATATACATATATATACGCAAACGTATAATTATCATATATTGTATAGTTCGTGATATCGTCGGTCAAACTAGACGGTCAAACGTTGTGTAAAACTCTTTTCGGAAATATAAATCTCGACAATTTGGATTACTTATCATGTTGGTAAGTTTTAATTTATGTAAATATTAATCTTATAAGTATAGAACGATCGAAAAAAAAATGCGGGTCAACTTTAGGGTTTTTGCTTATCGTGTCGGAACCATATAGAGATTAGAGTTTAAATTTGGTCGGAAATTTCCGGGTCGTTACAGTACCCATCCGTTAAAGAAATTTCGTCCTCGAAATTTGGTAGAGGTTGTCATAAATAACCATAGGAATGTTTTCATGACGAATATGAGGTAATAATGAAATTTTATCATTATTGAAAGATTTAGATAAAACGATTTGGTTATGTGAGACGCACGAGCGAAGCTATCACAAAAAAAAATGAAATGAGTAAATATGGAATCGTTTTTAATCGATGACGTGGTTTAGAATTGATTTCCGGGATTTAAGGGATTTAGGAAAAATCTTACGTAATAAGATTTGGTTATTCGGCGATCAGAATCTTCTTTGATTTAATGCGGTAATCTGTTTCGATTTCTCTGTCGGATATTTCACTATAAATCCACCCCTTCGTTTCCTTATTTTTCACAACTCGCATCTTCTACTCTTTCTCCTTAATTCCTACTTTAAGGTATCCTTTGAAATGCTTCATCCCGTTCTGATTTTTGTTATACTTCTAACTTTTATATCTTTCATTCTTCTCTTCCATCTACCGCCAGAAGAATCTATTCACTTTTATGATTTTCTTGGAATTATAATGTTTCTAATTCTCCCGTGTCTTTACGTCGCCATACGTATTGATATACATGGTTTGTAGTTTCTGGGTGGTTGTTGGGTTTGATATCTTTCCTTATACTTCGATGCTCCTGCTTCTGTTTTCCATAATCATTGTCATCCATAGTTAATATTCTCTCCTATTTGCTGTGGTTTATGTTCCTATTTCTATTCTGAAGTTTTGTCCCTTCATTTCTTCTTCCCGTCCTCGAGCCAAGCGAACAATGGTCCGAAATTCGTAGGTAGGAAATTTGGAATGAACCTTGCTATTGGTTTTAGAATGAAATTGTAATGGCACGATCTTGATTCGTTAAATTACTCGAATATTCCGAAAAAAAAATAGAACTATCAAGGTGATACGTTCTAATATGTTTGAAGACTTGATAGAATGTAAGAGCCGTGTAACATGGCACATGATGACGGTACTGTGAATCATCACATTCCATTAGAAACTTAACATGACTTACTGTAATATAATGAAGTTGATCAAGTTTCATTATATTATACTAATTCATGTATCAGTTCCCAACACTACTTCAAAACATTCCTATTTTAAACTTGAAGGTTTTAGAACTTAGAAACTAACACAGTTTCTTTTATAATGTAACGCAGATATTACGGAGAAATACATGATTTTGGATAAGAACAGTTGTGAGAATATCTCCAGAAATATGGAGGATATGTATAACAAAAGATATGAAGATATCTTATAATATCTAAGATAAGATGATGATGAAGAATATCATCGGGAAAGGTTTAGGATAAGGGGTAGGTTTTTTTTTTTTTTACTAATGGTTTCAGCAAGCACTGAATCGTTTGAATCCTTTGAAAGCAGATTCAGTTCTTGTGATTTATCTACATCCTCCTTCATACTTTGCTCAATCCGTTTTCCAGTTCCAACTCTCCTCTTTTTCTAAGCTTTACCAATACAATGTACTTCATCATTAAACTTTTGACTGTTAAAGTCGTTTACAGTTTTTTTTTTTTTTTTTTTTTTTTTTTTTTTTTTTTGCTTCTTCAGCATTTCAAGAACTACTTCATAGTCCAGGATGTTTTTCAGAACTTCACATTCGAAAAATGTAATTCTTAGGGATAGTCGTTCTCGGTATAACTGGGAGAATTTCTACGAGATTTTCAAAATACTGATTGCGGGTTTCGCCAAAGAGATAACGAGTTGCTGGTACGTCTGCTGATGATGTTGTGAAAAAGGTTCTCCGGTAACAACGTCGAAAGGACAAAGTATAAATATCGAGATTATAATAGGAGTAGTCTCACTGAGAAGTCGAAGTGGAGCTGTGACAAAATTAGCTTCTTGAAAAGGAATCGTATGATTGTTTTTGATAATGAATGATAAGGAATTCGACGCGGATACGTTTTAACTATAACTTCGGTTTCGAAAATTTTTCAGGTGCATCACTGTATGCATAAATCTTTCTTCCGTAAACGAGGTGCGGCTGGTTCAACTTCTCGATCGAGGTGTTTTCAAGAATCATGAAAAGATTTGAATGAGGATTATAATTGTCGAAGTACAAATGAGGTTTAGGATGAAATCAAGTGGCAAACTTGAAGAATTGTTTAGTTTCATATGTTATAATCAATATTTTAATTCATGTTAATTGTCCAAAGTTAGCACTCCAATAGTCCGATTGTCCAATGGTTCAATAGATTCATATATAAATTAGATATATATAATATTCGAATTACATAATATGTATCGTGACCCGTGTACCGGTCTCGGTGTCGATCACAACTCAAAGTATATATATATTTTGGAATCAACTCCGACCCTGTATAGCCAACTCCCACCTTCACATATAGAGTGTCTACGGTTGTTCCGAAATATATATATAGATGGGTCAATATGATAAGTCGAAACCTTGTATACGTGTCCCGTTATTTAAAGTGCGTAAAAATAAATAACAGGAATTAAATGACGATAAATTAAATGCGTAAAGTAAATAACAGAAATTAAATGACGATAAATAAAATTGCGATAATTAAATTGCGATAAATAAAATGTAATCAGTTAGCTAGGAACAGTTAGCTGGAACAGTTAGCGTGGATTCTTAACAAAATTTCAATTAGTTAATTCGTTTGTTTCTAACAAATTTTATTTTGTCCAATGTTTTCTTCATTATGCCACTTGTTGGATTCTGATAGGTCAAAATCCAAATATGAAATTGAACGAAAATGGATTCTGTGGTGAACGGATACGTATATCTATGGATACAAGTAGAATAGTGACTGACTGTTGAATCAGAGTCGAAGAATATACCGTGTAGCTGATTAATGTGAAATCTAAATATTCCTCGGGTATTACCTACCCGTTAAAATATTTTCACCATTAACAGTTTGTACAAAAGAATTTTAATTACAATCTTTATGAAAATATATATTTGCATATATATTTTCTTCAGATGTAATCATGGATTTTAATGAGTCAAAAACTCATCTGATTTACCGTTAATACTAGATTACATAATCTCTAAAACTTTAGAAATTACATATTCACCATGTCGAACGAGGAAAAATGAGGTAGAATGATACGTAAAGCGAAGATAATCGATGTAGAACAATACGTAGAACGAAAATAGAGTAGATAGAACGATATGTAGAACGAGGATTATTTTTGAAGTTTAAGACGCGGTTGTGGTTGTTGGTGGTGGAAATGCTACGATTGGTGTTGATAAGGATGATGTCGTTGATGCTGCTGGTGTTTGTAACCTTCGTACCATGTTCTCCAAAGCCGTCACACGAGCGCAAAATTTGTTGACTTCTTCCATTATACCGGGATGGTTAGCGGTTGGAACGAATGAATGAACAAGATCCGAAATATGAGATATTATGTAATCGTAACGAGATACTCTAGAAATGAGATAGAAAATGGTTTCTCGAACAGGTTCGCCGGTAAGTGCTTCAGGTTCATCACCAAGAGGGCAATTTGGTGGATGAAGGGATCTTCGATGTGGAAAAATCTTCGGATCAAATGATATTCTAGCTATATAGAATATCTATATAATACTTAAAGATTTTGTAGACTACAGAGGAAACTACGGCATATGTCAGGCGAGTCTACAGATGCGCTAAGATATGAATTATCAGATTCGCTAAGATTTGAATTTTGTCTATACACTATCGATGCAGTAAATGCAGTAGGACGTGTTTAGACTTATGGACGATAAGCAGGCAATTCCCTAAGGATGATAAGTAGATGATTTCCGACAAGATATGATAAGCAAAACTTTTAACATGCAAACATGGTCAAAGTCCAGACTCACTAATGTATCCTAACAACTACCAGTCAGACACACTAATGCAAGGCCTGGTTCACTAAGACCAACGCTCTGATACCAACTGAAAGGATCCGAAACTAATCATCCGGACGATGTCCATATTGATTACAAACGAATTACAACAGTTGATAACATCGCGAGGTACTTGACCTCTATATGATACATTTTACAAACGTTGCATTTATTCTTAAAAGGCAATCTATCTTTACATAAAAAAATTAATAAACTCGTCAAACATTTCTCGATATCCAAATGACCTAAACTGTCATTTACTTAATAAATGTCTTTAATGATCTTCAATGACTCGAATGCAACGTTCTTGTATCATGGCTTAAATGGTCCCAACTAGTATCCTTAATATGAGCTAACGCACAGCGGAAGTCTTAATTCATACCTGAGAATAACATGCTTTAAAACGTCAACATAAAGTTGGTGAGATATATAGGTTTGATGCTAGCAGCGATATAACGATGGACCACAATATTTCATATATAAACATTTTAATAAAAATATTCTAAGTGGTTGAGCACTTGGTAACCATACTTAACAATTAATCACGTCGCATATTCCCTTTAATATGAAATCTTACTACACTGTACCAAGTGTAGTCACGAAACGAAGTACTGTGCAACCGTTGAATACTGGTCGTCCAGTCCGGTTGGGGTTGTCAGGCCCGATAGATCTATCAACAGGATTCGCGTTTACAATACCGCTGTAAATAATAGTTACCAAGCTACAGGGAAGTATGCCAGTGGTACAACTCAACGTAGAATATATTTTTCAGTTACTTGTGTCCATAACATAAAACATAAAATACATGTATTCTCATCCCGAAATATTTAGAGTTTAAAAATGGGACTATATACTCACTTTCGTCTTGAAGATATATATATAATTTGACTTGGTCTCCGGTTGATATCACGAACCTATCCATATATAATATATCAATATATTTTCATTTTAAACAAACATCTCGTATATATATTTATAATACTTTTAATACTTTGAATAATTCCTTAGTCCGTAGTTAGCGTTTCGATGTTAGTAATTCAATTTTAATGGTTCATTTTTAGATGTTTAATATACCCGCAATAAATAAACCCCCAACGAAATAAATAAAACTCCCATAAAACCCCATCGTATATGTGTTGGTCGAGATTAATCTTGACCCATGGTACCGGTGTTGTCAAATGACGTGTTGCGTACATAAAGTACCGGTGTTGTCAAATGACGTGTTGCGTACAATCATGGGATCTTATGATTAATCTTCTCGTGTTGTTTACGGGTGATCCTGAACCATATGAAATTGAATTATGAGTACATATATATAAAATATCATGTTATCTTAGAAATATGTGATTTATATCTTTTTTTCCAATTGATCCCGTAGTTGAAATGATCTAGGATAACCAATTTTGTTTCGGTCATAGTTTCTTCGTTACAAGTCCGTTTTCGTTGATTCAAATTGCCATCTTCTTGGATCGAGTTCTTCTTTAAGACTATGAACTGTAAATACCTTGGTTTGTATTCAAAATCATACGGCATAAGTGAAACATTAGTGAAACATATGAAGTTAAACATTTTGTTACAAAAAAAAATCATTTAATGACCATTTTTCTAAAAATACTTATACTTTGAAAAACCAAGTTTTACCTTATTAAATTAGCATATATTTAAGTTATATTACAGGTCTTGAAGTATTTTAAAAGTTAAGTTAGAAGGATCTATTTAGTTTGCAAACAAGTTTGAAAACATTCAAACTATGTTCTTGTTGTTAAACTTTTGTACCACAAAATAAGATAGCTATATATATATGAATCGAATAAGGTTATGAACATAGATACTACCTCAAGTTCCTTGGACAAGGTTGCTGTAAAAGAGGAGTAAGAAGCTAGAATCTAAAGGGTGATGGAAGTGGATGAAAGATTGGAAGTAAGTTTGTGTTCTTGGAAGGATTTCTTGAAGTGTTTTTGTATGGTTTTCTTATGGTGTTTAAGTAAGGTTTTTGAAGCTAGATCTTCTTAGAACTTTACTGAATTGTTGAAGGTGTTTAAGGGTTATAAGTGTGTGTGTTTTAGCTAGGAGATTGAAGTAGTAAATGAATCAAAATGATGATACATATATACTCCTAAAAATGTGATCTTTAAGGATAACATGACAAAATTTTTAGTTTGTAATCTTATGTATTTGTCAAACAATAATACAAAAGCAATTACCTTATACCTAGGGTAGTAACAAGGGCTGGTTAGGTGGTGATTTGATGTGTATATACCAATAGTAAATACGTATAGAAGCTAGGTATGATACGAGTACAAATACTCTAGATATACGTATAGAAATTTTGTGAAAAATGGAATGAGGATTCAAATATAGCTATCTTTTGTGAATACACTTATATGATTTTATGTATTTAAGTCTTTAAAAGTGAGTAAATACATTACTTATACGATATATGTATAAACATTATAAGTCTTAAGTATTTATGTCAAATAACGTTACGTATAGTTATCGTTTTGAAAACTTAAGTTAGTAGTTTCAAAATATACTTATAACTTATAGTTTTTGATACAAAATAAGATATTAAAACATTCATTAATCATGTTAAATATGTATATATACATATATATACGCAAACGTATAATTATCATATATTGTATAGTTCGTGATATCGTCGGTCAAACTAGACGGTCAAACGTTGTGTAAAACTCTTTTCGGAAATATAAATCTCGACAATTTGGATTACTTATCATGTTGGTAAGTTTTAATTTATGTAAATATTAATCTTATAAGTATAGAACGATCGAAAAAAAAATGCGGGTCAACTTTAGGGTTTTTGCTTATCGTGTCGGAACCATATAGAGATTAGAGTTTAAATTTGGTCGGAAATTTCCGGGTCGTTACATATATAGCGACCACAAAAGTCTCCAACATATATTTAATCAGAAGCAACTGAATATGAGACAACGCAGGTGGATTGAACTGTTGAATGATTATGATTTTGAGATTCGATACCACCCGGGGAAGGCGAATGTGTTAGTCGACGCTTTGAGTAGAAAGGACAGAGAACCTATACGAGTAAAAGCTATGAATATAATTATTCATACTAACCTTACTACTCAAATAAAGGAGGCGCAACAGGTGGTTGTAAAAGAAGGAAAGTTGAAGAATGAGATACCTAAAGGATCAGAGAAACATCTTAAAATTCGGGAAGACGGAACCCGATAGAGGGCTGATAGAATTTGGGTACCAAGGTTTGGAGATGTGAGAGAAATGGTACTTAAAGAAGCAGATAAAACCAGATATTCAATACATCCCGGAGCGGGGAAGATGTATAAAGATCTCAAGAAACACTTTTGGTGGCCGGGTATGAAAGCCGATATTGCTAAATATGTAGGAGAATGTTTGACGTGTTCTAAGGTCAAAGCTGAACATCAGAAACCATCAGGTCTACTACAACAACCTGAAATCCCGGAATGGAAAAGGGAAAACATTACCATGGATTTCATTACTAAATTGCCAAGGACTGCAAGTGGTTATGATACTATTTGGGTAATAGTTGATCGTCTCACCAAGTCAGCACACTTCCTTCCAATGAGAGAAGATGACAAAATGGAGAAGTTGGCGCGATTGTATTTGAAGGAGGTTGTCTCCAGACATGGAATACCCGTCTCTATTATCTCTGATAGGGATGGTAGATTTGTTTCAAGGTTCTGGCAGACGTTGCAACAAGCATTGGGGACTCGTCTAGACATGAGTACTGCCTATCATCCACAAACTTATGGGCATAGCGAAAGGACGATACAAACGCTTGAAGACATGCTACGAGCATGTGTTATTGATTTCGGAAATGGTACCGTTAGCAGAATTTTTCTACAACAACAGTTATCATTCTAGTATTGAGATGGCGCCGTTTGAGGCACTTTTTGGTAGAAAGTGCAGGTCTCCGATTTGTTGGAATGAAGTGGGGGATAGACAGATTACGGGTCCGGAGATAATACAAGAAACTACTGAGAAAATCAACCAAATTCAACAACGATTGAAAACCGCCCAGAGTCGACAAAAGAGCTACGTGGACAGTAAAAGAAAAGATATAGAGTTTGAAATTGGAGAAATGGTCATGCTTAAGGTTTCACCGTGGAAAGGCATTGTTCGATTTGGTAAACGGGGGAAACTAAATACAAGGTACATTGGACCATTCAAGATTATAGATCGTGTCGGACCAGTAGCTTACCAACTGGAGCTACCTCAACAACTCGCGGCTGTACATAACACTTTCCACGTCTTGAATTTGAAGAAATGTTTTGCTAAAGAAGATCTCACTATTCCATTGAACGAAATCCAAATCAATGAAAAACTTGAATTCATTGAAGAACCCGTCAAAATAATGGATCGTGAGGTTAAGAGACTTAAGCAAAACAAGATACCGATTGTTAAGGTTCGATGGAATGCTCGTAGAGGACCTGAGTTCATCTTTGAGCGTGAAGATCAGATGAAGAAGAAATACCCGCATCTATTTCCAGAAGATTCGTCAACACCTTCAACAGCTTAAAATTTCGGGACGAAATTTATTTAACGGGTAGGTACTGTAGTGACCCGAACTTTTTCATGTTTATATATATTAATTGAGATTGATATTTACATGAATAAATGTTTCCAACGTGTTAAGGAATCAAACTTGTTAAGACTTAATTAAATGAAAAAAGTTTCATATAGAAAATTGATCACCCAAGTTGACCGGCGATTCACGAACGTTACAAAATTGTAAAAAACTACATGTTGTGGTATATATAGACATATATATATATGGTTGACATAAGATTATGATGAGTATGTATCTCACTAAATATATTAACAATGTGTGATATATATAAGAAATGATATTACTAAGTTAAGAAACTCGAAATGATATATATAACGATTATCGTTATGATAACGTCTACTAAATACATATGTATCATATTAAGATATTGATACACTATATTTAATATGATAAAATGATATTTAAATATATCAGATGTAAAAACAAGACTACTAACTCAAGATTTACGAAACGAGACTTATATGTAACGATTATCGTTGTAACAATATTTTAATGTATATATCATATTAAGAGATATTCATACATCATAATATCATGATAATATAATAATTTAACATCTCATTTGATATAATAAACATTAGGTTAACAACATTAATTGAGATCATTAACTTAAAGGTTTCAAAACAATACTTACATGTAACGACTAACGAAGACTTAACGACTCCATTAGAATGTATATACATGTTGTGTTTTAATATGTATTCTTACACTTTTGAAAGACTTCAAGAAACATATCAAAGTACTTCTAATTAACAAAAATGTTTACAATTACATCCTCGTTCAGTTTCATCAACAATTCTACTCGTATGCACCCGTATTCGTACTCGTACAATACACAACTTTTAGATGTATGTACTATTGGTATATACACTCCAATGATCAGCTCTTAGCAGCCTATGTGAGTCACCTAACACATGTAGGAACCATCATTTGGAAACTAGCATGAAATATCTCATAAAATTACAAAAATATTAGTAATCATTCATGACTTATTTACATGAAAACAAAATTACATATCCTTTATATCTAATCCATAAACCAACGACCAAAAATACCTACAAACACTTTCATTCTTAAATTTTCTTCATCCTCTCTCAAGTTTCATCTTCAAGTTCTGAGTGTTCTTCATAAATTCCATAAGTATAGTTTCATAAAAATCAAGAATACTACCAAGTTTGCAAGTTTACTTCCAAGCTTTCTAATCCATTCCAAGTAATCATCTAAGATCAAGGAAACTTTGTTATTTATAGTAGGTTATCTTTCTAATTCAAGGTAATATTCATATTCAAACTTTGATTCAATTTCTACAACTATAACAATTTTATTTCGAGTGAAAATCTTACTTGAACTGTTTTCGTGTCATGATTCTGCTTCAAGAACTTTCAAGCCATCCAAGGATCCTTTGAAGCTAGATCCATTTTTCTCATTTCCAGTAGTTTTATCCAGAAAACATGAGGTAGTAATGATGTTCATAACATCATTCGATTCATACATATAAAGCTATCTTATTCGAAGGTTTAAACTTGTAATCACTAGAACATAGTTTAGTTAATTCTAAACTTGTTCGCAAACAAAAGTTAATCCTTCTAACTTGACTTTTAAAATCAACTAAACACATGTTCTATATCTATATGATATGCTAACTTAATGATTTAAAACCTGGAAACACGATGAACACCATAAAATCGGATATACGCCGTCGTAGTAAAACCGGGGGCTGTTTTTGTTTGGATAATTAAAAACTATGATAAACTTTGATTTAAAAGTTTTTCTTCTGAAAAAAATTTTTTCATATGAACATGAAACTATATCCAAAAATCTTGATTAAACTCAAAGTGAAAGTATGTTTTTCAAAATGGTCATCAAGATGTCGTTCTCTCGACAGAAATGACTACCTCTTTAGTAATTGACATGTAACTTAAATTTCTGACTATAAACCTATACTTTTTATATTTTGATTCTTAAATTAGATTTCAATATAAAATCATAGCAATTTGATTCACTCAAAATAGATTTAAAATGAAAAAGTTATGGGTAAAACAAGATTGGATATTTTTGATCTTTTTAGCTACGGGAAATGTTTAACAAATCTATACAAATCATATCCTAGCTAACTTATATTGTATTATACATGTATTCTAATATATTATATAATCTTGGGATACCATAGACATGTATGCAAATGTTTTGACATATCATATCGACCCATGTATATATATTATTTGGAACAACCATAGACACTCTATATGCAGTAATGTTGGAGTTAGCTATACATGGTTGAGGTTAATTCCAAAAATATATATACTTTGAGTTGTGATCTAGCCTGAGACGTGTATACACTGGGTCGTGGATTGATTCAAGATAATATATATTGATTTATTTCTGTACATCTAACTGTGGACAACTAGTTGTAGGTTACTAACGAGGACAGCTGACTTAATACACTCAAATCTTTAAAACATAATAAAAATGGTTGTAATTATATTTTGATCATACTTTGATATATATGTACATATTTGTATAGGTTCGTGAATCGATCCGTGGCCAAGTCTTATTTCCGAGGAAGGAAATATCTGTGAAAGTGAGTTATAGTCCCACTTTTAAAATCTAATATTTTTGGGATGCGAATAAATGCAGGTTTTATAAATGATTTACAAAATAGACATAAGTACGTGAAACTACATTCTATGGTTGAATTATCGAAATCGAATATGCCTCTTTTTATTAAGTCTGGTAATCTAAGAATTAGGGAACATACACCCTAATTGACGCGAATCCTAAAGATAGATCTATTGGGCCTAACAAACCCCATCCAAAGTATTGGATGCTTTAGTACTTTGAAATTTATATCATATCCGAAGGGTGTCCTTGAATGATGGGGATATTCTTATATATGCATCTTGTTAATGTCGGTTACCAAGTATTCACCATATGAATGATTTTTATCTCTATGTATGGGATGTGTATTGAAATATGAAATCTTGTGGTCTATTGTTACGATTTGAAGTTTATAGGTAAAACCTATAACTCACCAACATTTTTGTTGACGTTTAAAGCATGTTTATTCTTAGGTGAATACTAAGAGCTTCCGCTGTTGCATACTAAAATAAGGACAAGATTTGGAGTCCATGTTTGTATGATATTGTGTAAAAACTACATTCAAGAAACATATGTCGATGTAATATATTTCTATTGTAAACCATTATGTAATGGTCGTGTGTAAACAGTATATTTTAGATTATCATTATTTGATAATCTACGTAATATTTTTAAAACCTTTATTGATAAAATAAAGGTTATGGTTGTTTTAAAAATGAATGCAGTCTTTGAAAAACGTCTCATATAGATGTCAAAACCTCGCAACGAAATCAATTAATATGGAACGTTTATAATCAATATGAACGGGACATTTCAATCATGAACTTAGGGTCACCGAAGCATGAGGAACAAATGGGCGTTGATGGGATAAATATACCATGCAAAAGGATTGCATAATTCCATAACTTAGAAGTTGCAAAAGAATTGCAATTGTCAAACAATGACTACCTAGCTAAATCAAATGACGGGATAAAGGTCACCTAACCGAAATTTGGTTTACCGTTGGATTCTAAAATTTAATAAATATCAATTGGATTTAAAGGGTATTGATTGTTAAATTAAATTTGATACTTAAACAACTTTGTTAAATTTTGTAGATGGCTGCCAATAACAACAACATTCCAAATGCACCAATCAACTTTAACAACCAATCGTTGAGGTCAATCCTCGAAAAGGAAAAACTCAACCATACGAACTTCATGGATTGGTTTCACAATCTAAGAATTATCTTCAAACTAGAGGATAGGGCGTATGAGTTGGAAGACCCCATTCCCGATCAACCAGACGAGGATGATACGGAAGGCATGGCTTATTGGGAGAAATATTGCACCGATTCAGTGCAAGTTTCTTGCCTCATGCTTGGGACTATGATACCAGAACTCCAATAGGATTTCGAGCATCATAGTGCATATGACATGATCACACAATTGAAGGAGATGTTCCTTCAACAAGCTCATGTCGAGCGGTTCAAAACGGTTCGAGCGCTTCATGCATGTCGGATGGACGACTCCCAATCCGTTTCATCTTATGTCCTTAAGATGAAAAGCCTAATTGATCGAGCGAACCGTCTAAACTGCAACGTGTCTAATGAATTAGCCACGGACCTTATCCTTAATTCTTTGACAAAGAGGTTTGACACATTTGTAATGAATTACAACATGAATGGATGGGATAAGAGCATTGGCGAATTACATGCCATGCTTAAGACGGCCGAAGCGAGCATGGGTAAAAGGGCTTCACCCATGTTTATGATCAATGAAGGTGGGTCCAAAAATAATAACACTTCTAAGCCAAAAGGGGCTAAGAGGAAAGGACCCGCCTACCAAGGCAAGGGCAAGGGAAAGGGGAAGATGGTTACCCCAACCAACAATAACAAGAAGTAAAAGGTTGCTGGTAAAGCTAACCCCAAGGAAGATCCGTGCTTTGGTTGCGGTGAAATGGGTCACTGGAAATGCAACTGTCCGGTCTACCTTAAGGAGTTGAAAGAAAAGAGGGATGCAGGGAAAACCTCAGGTAATGTATATATGGTATACATTGAGCTTAGTATTACTTCTTCTAATACATGGGTATTAGACACAGGATGTGGAACTCACATTTGCAATTCTATGCAGGGGTTCAAAAGAAGTAGACAAGAAGCAGGAACATCAAGTCTCTTCATGGAAAATGGAGCTAAGGTGCAAGTTGTAGCTCAAGGAGACTTTATTTTGAAGCTTCCAAGTGGTTTGGAGCTTATTTTGAAAAATGTTTTGTATGCACCCGATTTATCTCGAAACATTATTTCTGTATCCCGTTTGAAACAATGTGGTTTTAATCTTAATATCATTAATGATGATATCCATGTTTTTTTAAATAATGTGTTCTATTTCAAGGCTTCTCCTTCGAATGGTATTTATGAATTGGTTCATGATGAGACATCATACAATAGCTCAATGTTCCATGCAAACACCAAGAAACTCAAAAGGGATTTGAGTGATTCCTACTTATGGCATTGTCGCCTTAGTCACATAAACAAGAATCGAATGCATACACTTTAAAAGAATGGCCTTTTGAAATCAAATGAACTAGACTCGTTTGATGTATGTGAATCTTGTTTACAAGGCAAAATGACTAAAGCACCTTTCAAAGGGACCAATGAAAGGGCTAAGGACTTATTGGGATTAATACATTCGGATGTATGTGGACCCTTTAAGCCCATAACTAGGAATGGTGAAAGATACTTCGTTACTTTCATTGATGAGTTCAGTCGTTTCGGATATGTCTACTTGTTAAGACACAAGGACGAAACTTTTGAAGCATTCAAGGAATATCAAAACGAAGTATAAAATCAACTCAATAAGACAATCAAGGTACTTCGTACCGATAGAGGAGGTGAATACCTAAGCGATTCCTTCCAAGATCATCTTAAAAGTTGTGGGATTATCTCACAACTTACTCCTCCTGGAACACCCTAACTTAATGGAGTATCCGAAAGGAGGAACCGAACCCTAATGAATATGGTTCAATCTATGATGGCTAGAAGCTCGTTACCTCTATCATTTTGGGGTTATTGTCTATGCTCTGCGGCTCGTATTTTAAATATGGCCCCAACCAAGAAAGTGGAACGAACTCCTCATGAGATGTGGTTTGGAAAACCTCCATCTCTATCATACTTAAAGGTATGGGGATGTGAAGCTTACCCTAAGCGTTACGTCCCTAATAAGTTGAATGCTCGATCCACGAAGTGTATCTTCATAGGATATCCCAAGGATGATATGGGATACTATTGCTATGATCCTTCTGAGCAGAATGTATTTGTTGCTCGGAAGGTTGAATTCCTTGAAACTAAGTTCCTAATGGAAGGCGATAGTGAAAGGAAGATAGATCTTAAAGAGGTTCAAGATCAAGTAGATGATACACAATTGATTGACACTAGCACTCAACATGAAAATGTTGAGAATGATCAAATGGATGATCAAAGTATACATGACGTTTGCAAATCTGGTAGGATTTGTAATCCTCCTGAGAGATATGGGTTTCTCATAGATGGTTGCTATGTTGTTGATTTGGATGAACCAACAAACTACCAAGATGCTTTATCAAGGATTGATAAAGATAAATGGCAGGAAGCCATGAACGCTGAGATGCAATCCATGTATGACAACCAAGTTTGAGAACTGGTTATACAACCTACTGGCTCAAGGCTAGTTGATTGTAAATGGCTTTTCAAAATGAAAACCGACTTACATGGAAACTTGGATACATATAAAGCTAGACTTGTAGCAAAAGGTTTCACTCAAACTCAAAGGGTTGACTATGATGAAACTTTTTCGCCTGTGGCAATGCTAAAGTCTATTAGGATATTATTTGCCATTGCTTCTCATTATGATTACGAAATATGGCAAATGGATGTCAAGACCGCTTTCCTAAATGGATATCTTGTGGAAGATGTCTATATGGTTCAACCTGAAGGTTTTGTTGATCCAAAATATCCTAAAAAGGTATGCAATTTAAAGAAGTCAATCTACGGATTGAAACAAGCATCTAGAATATGGAATCATCGTTTTAATGAGGAAGCCGATAAATTTGGCTTCATTAAAAATGGTGATGAAGCTTGTGTATATAAGAAAGCTAGTGGGAGCACTATCATGTTCCTTGTACTATATTTGGATGATATATTGTTATTTGGAAATGATATTCCGGCAATGCAAGGTGTTAAAACTTGGCTAAGTAAATGCTTCTCCATTAAGGATCTTGGAGAAGCACAATACGTTTTGGGGATTGGGATCTACAGGGATAGATCCAAGAAATTGATAGGTTTGAATCAAAGTGCATACATTGAAAAGGTCTTGAAAAGGTTCAAGATGGAGAACTCTAAGAATGGTTTGGTACCTATTCAAAGAGGAACACTTCTCAGTTCATCTCAGTGCCCTACCACGAAAGATGAACAAGAGAGAATGAAGAAAGTCCCGTACGCATCTGCTATTGGGTCAATCATGTATGCAATGATATGCACTAGACCGGATGTGTCATGCGCTCTTAGCTTGACAAGTAGATACCAGAATAACCCCGGAAACAGTCATTGGATTGCGGTTAAAAGTATATTGAAATACCTTAGAAGGACTAAGGATATGTTTCTAATATATGGGTCTGGTGAAGAGGAACTCGCTGTAAAAGGTTACGTGGACGCGAGTTTCCAAACTGATCGAGATGATTCTCGATCACAATCCGGTTATGTCTTCACATTAAATGGAGGTACGGTCTCTTGGAAGAGTTCAAAACAGGATGTTGTTGCATTATCCACTATAGATTCGGAGTACATTGTTGCCTCATTGGTAGCTCAGGAAGCTGCATGGTTGAAGAAATTAATCAATGACTTAGGAGTAGTCCCTTCCATTCAGGACCCTCTTGAGATCTTTTGTGACAACGAGGGTGCGATTGCTCAAATCAAGGAACCTCGTGCTCACTAAAAGACCCGTCACATTGAGCGGAGATTCAACTACATAAGGGATGAAGTTGAAAAGGGAAAGATATGTATTCGCAAAGTTCTCACAGATCTTAATATAGCGGATCCTCTCATGATGCTCTTACATGGAGCAAAACATACTGGACATGTTTGTATATTAGGTCTTCGATATTCTAGTGATTGGTCATGATCTATTTTAAGTATTATAACAGAACGAAATTGTTTAAACTCATTAATATAATTATGGTATTAATTTATTTTGAATCAAGTGCCTATTTTGTATATTTTATCCATGAATAAGTAATTATTCTAAATTCCGTAGTCGATTACATTTGTGGGAACAAGTGTGAGGTTTAGACTATTATGAACTTGGATTGGTATACATTCACGGACTGAATGTGGGGCAAGGTTGCTACCAAGGTTCATAGATATTTGTGGGATACAAATATTTGAAGACCCGCCCTCAAGATTCACTAAATGGAGCCTTTGTGGTTGATCACATGTAATCTTGAGTAAAGGTGAATATCATTGTATCCTCTGACCTGAGATACATATTGGGTTCAGATATTTACTAAGTATCGTGCCTTGATTCTTTCCTTCGCTATTCTGAAATATGGTAGTTCATAAGGAAGAGCTCCGGTATAATGCAAGGTATATATTTAGGACGTATGTAATCAAGATGGAATTTGTCCCTCTTATTCGCTGAGAGTCAGATGTCTAAGGCCTGATAAAGTTAAATCTAGAAGAGAGTGATCACTCTGTGTCTCTTGGATTTAACATGACATCTAGGACGAAAGGATATAATGAAAAGATTCACATGTTCATATTCGAGATGGGAACTCAAAAAGGATGATGTTATTGAATGGCACAAAGTCAAAACATATTGGGGGTGATGGACGGTCGTTAGGTGGTATCCATCACATGCATTAATTTCTTATGTTTCTCGTGCAAGTGGGAGATTGAAGGTATTTCGTATGCCCGAGAGACATATTAAATTAATGTGGCTAATGTGTTATGATCCAAGTCGGATCATACCCAATAACAAGCTTACCGACACCTTATATGTATTTAATCTTAACTATTGGGTTGTTAAATAAATACGCGACACTTGAACTTTAGAAAATCGATTTTCTAAAATATTATTACTTGAGATAAATTATTTGGATAATTTATATGATAATGATTTAATTATTTATAAGATTAAATAGTTATGTTGTGATACATTTTATAAAAGGATTTATAAAATGCAAGTAACAAATGCATGGTTTTTTTTTTGTAACAAGATTTATTAAATAAATGAAAGTTACAATTTTAAGACACCCCTCATGGGGGACGGTTTTTGCATGGACCAAGGAGTCCACCCCATGCTTGTTTGTTACTTCCAATATGAAACAAGTCCTTAGGTTTTTTTGATGCTTGAGAAAAAGAATAAGACACATACATTAAAACATGAGGTAAAGAGAGAAAAACTCCTCTCTTTCTTGCTGCATTCTGTACGAAATTTTTGAGCAGAAAAGCGTGAGTTTTGAGTTTATTTGGAAGCTCAATTTTAAGTGTCAAAAATCCTAACTATAGTACTAGGTGTTGGTATCAAGTTTGGGGTATAATCTCTTGAGGTTTCATCATTTTGAGGCTTGCTTTCATCATCATCTTTCAAGTTGCTGCTGGCTGAATTTTCTTGGCAAAAACAAGAGGTTTCTAGCTTGGTTTATAAGTGTTTAAGTGTGTTAATCCTAACATATTTAAGGGTGGTGTTGGTGCATCAAAAGCTTGGAGTTTTACACCCTTACTAATCTTCATCTTCATCTATTAACCTCCTTACTTGGAGTAGGTACAATCTCTAAACCTCCTTTTATAGTGTAAACATATTTCATAACTTGATCCTTATTGAGATTTAACTTTAATTGGTTAAAGACTAACAAGTTAAAATTGGTAATATATATGCTTCCGCTTTGTTAAATTTATAAAAGGTTTAAGGCTTTTAAAACTTGTTAAATCTCAACAAAATGGTACTCCATCTGGTGGCGCATACTAATGATTTAAAAAACGTGTTTAATGAAGTAATATGCCTTAAAACGATATATACCATTCTAAGTCATGCATACACAAAAATAATAATAAGATATAAATTGAAAACGTTCAAAGAGAACAATAAAAATGAGTAAAATGTCTTTTTTGGCATCCTAACGACCTCGAATGTCAAGACACTATCCAGGAGTCTTGATGTTAGCGTCGTTCTAGGGTGATCTTGAGAATTTCAGCACAATCTGAAACCCAACGTTATGCGCCGCCAAATGGTACTCCATCTAGCAGCGCATATTAATGATTTTAAAAAGCGTATTTAATGAAGTGACATTAGATTCAAATTTATATGCATTATACATAATTACATTGAGAGTGAAATAAAAGACCTTAAAACAATATGTACCATGCTAAGTCATTCATACACAAAAGGAATAATATGAATGAAATTCAAAACGGTCAAAATCGAAAAAAAGGCAAAATTGAAGGCTTTCGAGGTTTCGTTTCGAAAAATATTTGGGACAAACTGCCTACAGCAGTTTGCCAACAGATAGATCCTGAAAAAAATACACGATTTGAAAAAAAACGGTGACTCAATCGGAGCTACGAGTCAAAAGATACGATAGATCTAACATTTTGGCCAGAGACGCAAAACACTAAGCACCACGAATCGTCGGTGGTGTTTGGTGCGTGGTGCGATTTCGAGAGGAAAGATGTATTTTTTGAAATCTAGACGACCTCGAATGGCAAGAACGTTCAGGGAGTCTTGCTCGTTCGGCTGTTTTAGGGTGATCTTGAGAATTTCAGCACAATCTGAAACCCAAGGTTATGCGCCGTCAAATGGTACTCCATTTGGCGGTGCATACTAATGATTTAAAAAAACGTGTTTAATGAAGTGATATTATATTCAAATTTATACCCGTTATACATAATTAAATTGCGAGTGAAATAATAGGCCTTAAAACAATATATACCATGCTAAGTCATGCATACACAAAACTAATAATAAGATATAAATTGAAAACGTTCAAAGAAAACAATAAAAATGAGTAAAATGTATTTTTTCGGCATCCTAACGACCTCGAATGTCAAGACACTATCCAGGAGTCTTGATGTTAGGGTCGTTCTAGGGTGATCTCGAGAATTTCAGCACAATCTGAAACCCAAGGTTATGCGACGCCAAATGGTACTCCATCGAGCGGCGCATATTAATGATTTTAAAAAACGTATTTAATGAAGTAACATTAGATTCAAATTTATATGCATTATACATAATTACATTGAGAGTGAAATAAAAGACCTTAAAACAATATGTACCATGCTAAGTCATTCATACACAAAAGGAATAATATGAATGAAATTCAAAACGGTCAAAATCGAAAAAATGCAAAATTGAAGGGTTTCGGGGTTTTGTTTCAAAAAATATTTGGGAAAAACCGCCTACGGCAGTTTGCCAACAGTTAGATCCTAAAAAAAATACACGATTTGAAAAAAACGGTGACTCAATCGGAGCTACGAGTCAAAAGATACGATAGATCTAAACATTTTGGCCAGAGACACAAAACACTAAGCACCACGAACCGTCGTTGGTGTTTGGTGCGTGGTGCGATTTTGAGAGGAAAGATGTATTTTTCAAAATCTAGACGACCTCGAATGGCAAGAACGTTCAGGGAGTCTTACTCGTTCAGCCGTTCTAGGGTGATCTCGAGAATTTTAGCACAACCTGAAACCCAAGGTTATGCGCCGCCAAATGGTACTCCATCTGGCGAAGCATATTAATGATTTTAAAAAATGTATTTAATGAAGTAACATTAGATTCAAATTTATATGCATTATACATAATTACATTGAGAGTGAAATAAAACAGCTTAAAACAATATGTACCATGCTAAGTTATTCATACACAAAATGAATAATATGAATGAAATTTAAAACGGTCAAAATCGAGAAAAAGGCAAAATTGAAGGCTTTCGTGGTCTCGTTTCGAAAAATATTTGTGACAAACTTCCTACGGCAGTTTGCCAACAGATAGATCCCGAAAAAATACACGATTTGAAAAAGAAACGGTGACTCAATATGAGCAACGAGTCAAAATATACGATAGATCTAACATTTTGGCCAGAGACACAAAACACTAAGCACCACGAACCGTCGGCGGTGTTGAGTGCGTGGTGCGATTTCGAGAGGAAAGATGTATTTTTCGAAATCTAGACGACCTCGAATGGCAAGAACGTTCAGGGAGTCTTGCTCGTTCAGCCGTTTTAGGGTGATCTTGAGAATTTCAGCACAATCTGAAAACCAAGGTTATGCTCCGCCAAATGGTACTCCATCTGGCAGCGCATACTAATGATTTAAAAAAACGTGTTTAATGAAGTGATACTATATTCAAATTTATACCCGTTATACATAATTACATTGCGAGTGAAATAATAGGCCTTAAAACGAACCTATATTAATTATATATATTAATTAATATTATTAACATATAATATTGATAAAAAAAGTTTATATATTAATTATATAATATTTTTACTTGTTTAAGTTAGTAATTAGTTGTTAGTCTTATTTTAAATCTTATATAGATTTCCTGATTTTTAGTAGTCAACTCCCGATATGTATATCTCATAGTGTGTTCGACTTCTATAGGTGTAAGAGCCATCTTTGGAAAGGTATTTGAGTCCTATAACCAGCCATAATTGGCATATGTTCTGAATCGGAGTTTAGGTTAGTTAAAATTTCATTTTGTCAAAGGTGCGTAAATCTGTCCGCACAGTTCAATAATTTGTCATAGGAATAGTCCGTAGGCTATGAAAAATAGTTAAACTCAATATTTTTAATTTTACTTCTATATTTTAGTTATTAACATATACACTAACAGGTGTTATCAAGGAAAATAGTCCAAGTCTTAGTTAGCATAGCTTTCTAGTTAGATTGATTAAGCATACAACAGTAATCTTAACCAAATCTTTTGGTTCATAAATTATTTGTTACTACATGGTTTTTAATGAATCAAGTTGCTGGAGACTCCTTAATATGTTGTGTTTTCAAAATATAATCGAAAAGTTTTGGTTTCATAGTGGAAGTTAGGCTTATGCCCTTAACTTGTAACCGTTACAAATTCGGATAAAAACTGTCATCAGTCAACTAATGAATTTTTGAAAAATACTTTCACTTCGTCTAAAATCATGAAAAAATTACAGAAATCTTGATTCATATATATTAACATATATCCAGAATTATATTCTCTAAAACAAAGTTTAAGATAGCTTTTAAATTCGTGTGTCAAAACAGTTTTCAAGAACCGAAAGAGGTCAATTGTTGTATATTAAGTTCTAAGGTGTTATACATATATACAAGCTATAAATTCTTATAATAACTTAATATAATGTCATAATACATATAAATAAGTGTTTTTTTAAAATTAAGTTAGTAAGGTAACATTAGTTTATAAACATACTTGGTTTCCATCAAAACAAGTTCTAGTTTTTACAAGTTTTATAAACTTATTAAGATAGCAATAGAGTAGGAATTTAACAAGATTTTTACGAAGTGTTCTACCTTGATTTTGAAGCTAGATGATGAGGAAAATGCTTGCTGATGATCTAGTATGAAGATAGAAGTATTTTGAGAGAGTAATTTGGAGTAAAGAATGAGAAAATGGAATAGAAAAATGGGGTGGTACATATGGACGAATTTTAAGTTAATAATGGAGTCATATGTTGCCAAAATGGTTAGTAAACTTGTGATTTTTTCTCTCATGACTCATTAACAAGAGAAAAGATGCTAGGATCCAAAAATGGGGCTGCTAAGGAGTGTATTTTTCAATAGTTATACATCTATAAGCTGCGTATTAGACGGGTAAAAATACCGTAAAAATACGAATAGAATTCATGAGGAAATAGAATGCGAATACGAGTATAGCTATTTTTGTTGAATATACTTATGTTAATATATGTATTTAAGTCTTTCAAAAGTGTATTAATACATCTTAATACAATACATATATATTCATTTTAACATAAGGGTTATTACATCGTTAAATGTTACATGTATATATTGTTTTCGAAACCCTTAAGTCAGTAGTCTCAATTTATATATATAAAACCCATTATTAATATACTTAATGATATACTTAACTATCATATATTCAAGTTAGATATAATCCATATATCCATATATATACATAAGTATATATTTAATACAAGTTATGACGTTCGTGAATCGTCGAACAAATGGTTGGTCAATTGTTTGTATGAAACTTATTTCAAAAGTTTTAAAACTTATCAAAATTTATTGCTTAACATGTCAGAAACATAAAAAGGTTAAGTTTAAATTTGGTCGGATATTTCCGGGTCGTCACAGTACCTACCCGTTAAAGAAATTTTGTCCCGAAATTTGATCGAGGTCGTCATGGCTAACCATAAAAATATTTTCATGGCGAATATGAGTTGATAAATAGAGTTTTATAATCATTGAGTAATATATATAAAGCAATTTGATTACGCGAAGAGTATAGGTGAAGCTATCACAAAAGAGTGAAATGAATAAATGCAGATTCGTTTTATCCAGTGACGTAGTCAAGGTTGATTTCCGGATTTTAAGGAATTTAGAGGAAATCTTAGTCATAAGATTTGGTTCTTCGATAATTAAGGAAATTAGAATCCTCTTTGGTTAAATGTGATGGTCTGTCCTGATTGTTCTGTCTGGTACTTCACTATAAATCCATCCTCTTCGTTTCCTTACAACTCACACCTTCTATTCTTTCTCCCCCAACTCATATTTTAAAGTATTTGTCAATATGATCCATTGAGTGTTGATTCTTGATATACTCCTCACTTTCATATCTATCGTTCTTCTTTTTCATCTGCCGCCGAAAGAATCTATTTACTTCTACTATACTCTTGGTTTTATAGTGTTTTTAGTTCTCCCTTGTCTTTATATTGCTATATGCATCGATATATATGGTTTATAATTTCTGGGTTGTCATTGGGCTTTATATCTTTCCTTATATTTTCAAGTCCCTGCTTCTGTCTTCTATAATCATTGTCATCTACAGTTAATGCTCCATTCTATTTGCTGCGATTTATACTCCCATTTCTATTTCGGAGCTTCATTCTTTCGTTTCCTCTTCTTGTTATTTAGCACCGTATATAATGGTCCAGAATTCGTAGATATGAATTTCGGAATGAACATAGTTAATGTTCTAAGAAGAAAATTGTAATGGCATGATCTTGATTTGTCAAATTACCAGAATACCTCAGAAAAGACCGAATCATCAAGAAATATTTTCTTGATATTTTTAGAGGTTAAATAGAATACGATAGTCATGTAACATGGCACATGATGACGTTATGATCTGTGAATCATCACGTTCCATTTAGAAACTCAGCATGACTTACTGTAATATAATCACGTTGATCAAGTGTCATTTTATTATACTAACTCATGCTTCAGTTTCCAACACTACTTCAAAAACATTCTTATTTTAAACTTGAAAGTTTCAGAGTTTATAAACTAAAATAGTTTCTTTTATGATGTAATACAGATAGTGTGAAGAGGTAAATGATTTCGGATAAGAATAATTATAGAAATATCTTCAGAAATATGGAGGATATTTATAATGAAAGATACGATGATATCTTAAAATTTATAATATCAGAGGATGATGAAGAATATTGTCCGCAAGGGTTTAGAGTCAGGAGCAAGGTATTCGATAATGACTTCAGTGGCTACTAAATCATTTGGATTCTTTGAAGGTAGATTTCATCTTTGGGATTTGTCCACAGCCTCCTTCATACTTTGCTCAATCCGTTTTCCAGGTCCAAACCTTCTTTTTTTTTCTGAGCTTTACCAACACACTATTCTTTATCATTAAACTTTTTACTGTTAAGGTCATTTATAGTTTTTGCTGCTTCATCAGCATTTTTCAAAATTTCGAGAACTAGTTCGCAGTTTAGGGTGTTTTTCAAAAACTTCACATTCGCAGTCTGTAAGTCTTGCAGGTAGACGTACACATATAATTGTTGGCATAGATATGCTGCGAGATTTCAAAATACTGATTGCTGATTCTCAATAATTGGTATGGCAATTCTTGTTATAAGGTGCGGATGAGTAAATGATGGAGTTTTGATAAATATAATTATTCTTCGAAAGGTCAAAGATCAGTGAAGTTGTGGAGAAGTTTATTGCTAATGTGGTGGACATAAACGATGCCCTGGTAACATTGACAAAAGGGAAACGTATATATCAAGGTTATAATAAGACTGTTTTGATTGAGAAGTCGAAGTTGACTTGCTGGAGCTGTGACAAAACTGTCTATTTTGAACCGGAATTGAAAAGTTATTTTAGCTGATAAATACCAAAGGGTCTGATACGGATACGTGTTAAACTATGAGTTTGGTTTCAAGAGTTTTTTTCAGGTACATAACTGTGGGTAATATGTGGTTGGATCATCATCTCGATTGTTCATTGTTTGAAGTGTCTTCAGAAATTTCGGAAGGTTTGAACACAGATTGTAATCGTTAATATACATATGATGTTCTAACGCAGTTTTGAAGCCAAAGTATAGCTTTGAAAGATGTAGGAATCTAAGAGTGATGATACCGGTTATATCTTGAATTGAATTCGGTGATTTCAAAATCAGAATATGTAATTAGATTTTTGAATGAGTATGGTTGTTTTGATTTCTATAAAAGAATGTATATTGTTGTGAAAGTAGGGAGTATAATGGATGATTTGCTGAATCAGATTCAAAGAATGTAACATATTGATTGTGAATTTATATATCTCTCGGGTATTACCTACCCGTTAAAAAAAAATTCACAATTAATATTTTGTACAAAAGAATTTTTTTACAGTCTTTATGGAAATATATGTGTATATTTCTTCAGATGTAATATAGATTTAATGAGTTAATATTAAATTAAACTCATTTGATTTATTAAGGCTGGGATAGATAATTTCTAAACTTTAGAAATTACATAATCGCCGTAGAATGTTTTCCCAATGAAGTTATGAATCATTACTTCATCGTTGTGGTATTCCTTGGTATCTACAGGGCGTATGACGTCGATGCTCGTGGGATAGATTGTGAAGTTGAGGTTTGTGATGCGGTTGTTGTTGGTGGTGGTAATAGTACTGTTGATGTTGTTGATGGTGGTACTGGTTATGCTGCTGGTGCTGCTGCTGGTGTTTGTAACCTTTGCACCATATTCTCCAAAGCCACTACCCGAGCGCGGAGCTCTTTGACTTCTTCTATTACACTGGGGTGATTGTCGGTTCAGACGAGCGAATAAATAAGATCTAGAATTTGGTGTAGTATATAATTGTGACGAGATACTCTGAAAATGAGAGAGAAAATGGTGTTTCGGACAGGTTCGTCGGTAAGTGCTTTAGGTTCTTCGCCAAGAGGGCAATGTGGTGGATGAAAAGGATCGCCTTTTTCTTGTCTCTAATGATTAAGGAGGCTACGAACCTATCCCCAATTCATCCAAAATAGATGATGGCTGATTGGTTGATCCATTCCAGTCACACTGCTTTCGGAGCTTGAGTGGGATTCCATTTCGAAATCCGAGGGACTTGAACTAATGACGAATTCCATTTCGTACGATTGAATAAAGGATTTTTCGATATGAAATGATTTTCCGGCTATCGGGTGGTATTCTAATTACATAGAATATCTATATATATAGAGCAAAAGGTTTCGTAGATTACGGAGGAATTTACGGATTATGTTAGGCAAAGTTTAAAGTAAAAGATACGCTAAGATATGAATTTTGTCTATACACTATTCATGCAATCAATGCTGTAAGATGTGTCTAGACTAAGAATGATAAGTAGGTAATTTCTGACAAAAATGATGAGCAAAACTTTTGACATGCAGACAAGGTCGAAGTCCAGACTCACTAATGCATCCTAACGACTATCATTTAGACACACTAATGCAGACCTGGTTCGCTAAGACCACCACTCTGATACCAACTGAAAGGACCCGTTCATATACATTATAAATGATTCACAATAGTTGATTACATCGCGAGGTATTTGACCTCTATATGATACATTTTACAAACATTGCATCCGTTTTTAATAGACAAACTTTCTTTACATAAAAAATTGACGGCATGCATACCATTTCATATTACATCCAACTATAATTGACTTAATATTAATCTTGATGAACTCAACAACTCGAATACAACATCTTTCAAAGTATGTCATGAATGACCAAGTAATATCCTTAAAATGAGCTAATGCACAGTGGAAGATTTCTTTAATACCTGAGAATAAACATGCTTTAAAGTGTCAACCAAAAGGTTGGTGAGTTCATTAGTTTATCATAATCAATCATTTCCGTAATAATAATAGACCACAAGATTTCAGTTTCCATAAATATCCGTACACTCACAAGTGTATAAAAGTATTCTATAAGTTGTTGAGCACTTCGGTAACCATACTTAACAATTAATGTGGCATATTCCCTTTATTATGAAATCTCCCTACACTGTACCAAGTGTAGTAAAAACGAATTACTATGCAACCGTTTATGATACTAGAGCGACTAGCCCGGTTGGGGTTGTCAAACCCGATAGATCTATCAATAGGATTCGCCTTTACATGTTCTTACAACATGTAAATATTAGTTACCAAGATATTAGGTAAAAATATGCAAAGTGGTACAATTCAACGTAGAATATGTTTTTATTACTTGTGTCCATTTCGTAAAACAGTTATAAAACAGCGCATTTATTCTCAGCCCAAAAATATATATCAAAAAGGGAGTAATGAAACTCACAATACTGTATTTCGTAGCAATTATGTATATGACGGCACTGAACAAGTGCAGGTTTTGTCTCGAATTCACGAACCTATATTAATTATATATATTAAATAATATTATTAACTTATAATATTGATAAAACAAGTTTATATATTAATTATATAATATTTTTACTTGTTTAAGTTAGTAATTAGTTGTTAGTCTTATTTTAAATCTTATATAGATTTCCTGATTTTAAATAGTCAACTCCCGATAGGTATATCTCATAGTGTGTTCGACTTCTATAGGTGTAAGAGCCATCATTGGAAAGGTATTTGAGTCCTATAACCAGCCATAATCAGCATATGTTCTTAATTGGAGTTTAGGTTAGTTAAAATTTCATTTTATCACAGGTGCATAAATCTGTCCGCACAGTTCAATAATTCGTCATAGGAACAGTCCGTAGGCTATGAAAAATAGTTAAACTCAATATTTTTAATTTTTCTTCTATATTTTAGTTATTAACATATACACTAAAAGGTGTTATCAAGGAAAATAGCCCAGGTCTTAGTTAGCATAGTTTTCTAGTTAGATTGATTAAGCATACAACATTAATCTTAACCAAATCTTTCGGTTCATAAATTATTTGTTACTATATGGTTTTTAATGAATCAAGTTGATGGAGACTCCTTAATATGTTGTGTTTTCAAAACATAATCGAAAAGTTTTGGTTTCATAGTCGAAGTTAGGCTTATGCACTTAACTTGTAACGGTGGACAGATTCGGATAAAATCTGTCATCAGTCAACTAATGAATTTTTGAAAAATACTTTCACTTCGTCTAAAATCATAAACAAATTACAGAAATCTTGATTCATATATATTAACATATATCCAGAATTATATGCTCTAAAACAAAGTTTAAGATAGCTTTTAAATTCGTGTGTCAAAACAGTTTTCAAGAACCGAAAGAGGCCAATTGTTGTATATTAAGTTCTAAGGTGTTATACATATATACAAGTTATAAATTCTTATAATAATTTAATATAATGTTATAATACATATAAATAAATGTTTTTTTAAAATTTAGTTAGTAAGGTTACATTAGTTTATAAACATGCTTGGTTTCCACCAAAACAAGTTCTAGTTTTTACAAGTTTTATAAACTTATTAAGATAGCAATAGCGTAGGAATTAAACAAGAGTTTTAAGAAGTGTTTTACCTTGATTTTGAAGCTAGAAGATGAGGAAAATGCTTGCTGATGATTTAGTATGAAGATAGAAGTATTTTGAGAGAGTAATTTGGAGTAAAGAATGAGAAAATCGAATGGAAAAATGGGGTGGTACATATGGACGAATTTTAAGTTAATAATGGAGTCATATGTTGCCAAAATGGTTAGTAAACTTGTGAGTTTTTGTATCATGACTCATTAACAAGACAAAAGATGCTAAGATCCAAAAATGGAGCTACTAAGGAGTGTATTTTTCAATAGTTATACATCTATAAGCTGCGTATTAGACGGGTAAAAATACCGTAAAAATACGAATAGAATTCATGAGGAAATAGAATGCGAATACGAGTATAACTATCTTTGTTGAATATTCTTATGTTAATATATGTATTTAAGTCTTTCAAAAGTGTATTAATACATCTTAATACAATACATATATATTCATTTTAACATAAGGGTTATTACATCGTTAAATGTTACATGTATATATTGTTTTCGAAACCCTTAAGTTAGTAGTCTCAATTTATATATATATAACCCATTATTAATATACTTAATGATATACTTAACTATCATATATTCAAGTTAGATATAATCCATATATCCATATATATACATAAGTATATATTTAATACAAGTTATGACGTTCGTGAATAATCGAACAAATGGTTGGTCAATTGTTTGTATGAAACTTATTTCAAAAGTTTTAAAACTTATCAAAATTTATTGCTTATCATGTCGGAAACATATAAAGGTTAAGTTTAAATTTTGTCGAAAATTTCCGGGTCGTCACAGACATTAGATTCAAATTTATATGCATTATACATAATTACATTGAGAGTGAAATAAAACACCTTAAAACAATATATACCATGCTAAGTCATTCATACACAAAAGGAATAATATGAATGAAATTCAAAACGGTCAAAAATCGAAAAAAGGCAAAATTGAAGGCTTTCAAGGTCTCGTTTCGAAAAATATTTGGGACAAACCGCCTACGGTAGTTTGCCAACAGATAAATCCTGAAAAAATACACGATTTGAAAAAAACAGTGACTCAATTGGAGCTACGAGTCAAAAGATACGATAGATCCAACATTTTGGCCAGAGACACAAATCACTAAGCACCACGAACCGTCGGTGGTGTTTGGTGCGTGGTGCGATTTCGAGAGGAAAGATGTATTTTTCGAAATCTAGACGACCTCGAATGGCAAGAACGTTCAGGGGTCTTGCTCGTTCGGCCGTTTTAGGGTGATCTTGAGAATTTCAGCACAATCTGAAACCCAAGGTTATGCGTCGCCAAATGGTGCTCCATCTGGCGGCGCATACGAATGATTTAAAAAAAACGTTTTTAATGAAGTGATATTATATTCAAATTTATACCCGTTATACATAATTACTTTGCGAGTGAAATAATAGGCCTTAAATCGATATATACCATGCTAAGTCATGCATACACAAAACTAATAATAAGATATCAATTGAAAACGTTCAAAGAGAACAATAAAAATGAGTAAAATGTCTTTTTTCGGCATCCTAACTGAAATGTCCCGTTCATATTGATTATAAACGTTCTATATTAATTGATTTCGTTGCGAGGTTTTGACCTCTATATGAGACGTTTTTCAAAGACTGCATTCATTTTTAAAACAACCGTAACCTTTATTTTATCAATAAAGGTTTTAAAAACATTACGTAGATTATCAAATAATGATAATCTAAAATATACTGTTTACACACGACCATTACATAATGGTTTACAATAGAAATATATTACATCGACATATGTTTCTTGAATGCAGTTTTTACACAATATCATACAAACATGGACTCCAAATCTTGTCCTTATTTTAGTATGCAACAGCGGAAGCTCTTAATATTCACCTGAGAATAAACATGCTTTAAACGTCAACAAAAAATGTTGGTGAGTTATAGGTTTAACCTATATATATATATATATATATCAAATCGTAACAATAGACCACAATATTTCATATTTCAATACACATCCCATACATAGAGATAAAAATCATTCATATGGTGAACACCTGGTAACCGACATTAACATGATGCATATATAAGAATATCCCCTTCATTCCGGGACACCCTTCGGATATGATATAAATTTTGAAGTACTAAAGCATCCGGTACTTTGGATGGGGTTTGTTAGGCCCAATAGATCTATCTTTAGGATTCGCGTCAATTAGGGTGTATGTTCCCTAATTCTTAGATTACCAGACTTAATAAAAAGGGGCATATTTGATTTTGATAATTTAACCATAGAATGTAGTTTCACGTACTTGTGTCTATTTTGTAAATCATTTATAATACCTGCATGTATTCTCATCCCAAAAATATTAGATTTTAAAAGTGGGACTATAACTCACTTTCACAGATATTTCCTTCCTCGGAAATAAGACTTGGCCACGGATCGATTCACGAACCTATACAAATATGTACATATATATCAAAGTATGATCAAAACATAATTACAACCATTTTTATTATATTTTAAAGATTTGAGTGTATTAAGTCAGTTGTCCTCGTTAGTAACCTACAGCTAGTTGTCCATAATTAGATGTACAGAAATAAATCGATATATATTATCTTGAATCAATCCACGACCCAGTGTATACACGTCTCAGGCTAGATCACAACTCAAACAATATATATTTTTGGAATCAACCTCAACCCTGTATAGCTAACTCCAACATTACTGCATATAGAGTGTCTATGGTTGTTCCAAATAATATATATAGATGGGTCGATATGATATGTCAAAACATTTGCATACGTGTCTATGGTATCCCAAGAATACATATATAATACAATATAAGTTAGCTAGGATATGATTAATATAGATTTGTTACCAATTTTCACGTAGTTACAACAAGCAAAAATAACCAATCTTGTTTTACCCATAACTTCTTCATTTTAAATCCGTTTTGAGTGAATCAAATTGCTATGGTTTCATATTGAACTTAAATTTATGAATCTATACATAAAAAGTATTAGTTTATAGTCGGAATTACAGGTTACAAGTAGTTTTTGTAAAGGTAGTCATTTGAGTCGAAAGAACGTCGTCTAGATGACCATTTTGGAAAACATACTTCCACTTTGAGTTTAACCATGATTTTTGGATATAGTTTCATGTTCATAAGAAAAATCATTTTCCCAGAAAAACAACTTTTAAATCAAAGTTTATCATAGTTTTTAATTATCCAAACCAAAACAGCCCCCGATTTCACTACGACGGCGTATATCCGATTTTATGGTGTTCATCGTGTTTCCAGGTTTTAAATCATTAAGTTAGCATATCATATAGATATATAACATGTTTTTAGTTGATTTTAAAAGTCAAGTTAGAAGGATTAACTTTTGTTTGCGAACAAGTTTAGAATTAAGTAAACTATGTTCTAGTGATTACAAGATTAAACCTTCGAATAAGATAGCTTTATATGTATGAATCGAATGATGTTATGAACATCATTACTACCTCAAGTTTTCTGGATAAAACCACTAGAAATGAGAAAAATGGATCTAGCTTCAAAGGATCCTTGGATGGCTTGAAAGTTCTTGAAACAGAATCATGACACGAAAACAGTTCAAGTAAGATTTTCACTCGAAATAAGATTGTTATAGTTGTAGAAATTGAATCAAAGTTTGAATATGAATATTATCTTGAATTAGAAAGATAACCTACTATAAATAACAAAGGTTCCTTGATCTTAGATGATTACTTGAAATGGATTAGAAAGCTTGGAAGTAGACTTGCAAACTTGGAAGTATTCTTGATTTTGATGAAACTATACTTATGGAATTTATGAAGAACAATTAGAACTTGAAGATAGAACTTGAGAGAGATCACTTAGATGAAGAAAATTGAAGAATGAAAGTGTTTGTAGGTGTTTTTGGTCGTTGGTATATGGATTAGATATAAAGGATGTGTAATTTTGTTTTCATGTAAATAAGTCATGAATGATTACTCATATTTTTGTAATTTTATGAGATATTTCATGATAGTTGCGAAATGATGGTTCCCACATGTGTTAGGTGACTCACATGGGCTGCTAAGAGCTGATCATTAGAGTGTATATACCAATAGTACATATGTCTAAAAGCTGTGTATTGTACGAGTACGAATACGGGTGCATACGAGTAGAATTGTTGATGAAACTGAATGAGGATGTAATTGTAAGCATTTTGGTTAAGTAGAAGTATTTTGATATGTGTCTTGAAGTCTTTCAAAAGTGTAAGAATACATATCAAAACACAACATGTATATACATTCTAATGGAGTCGTTAAGTCTTCGTTAGTCGTTAAATGTAAGTGTTGTTTTGAAACCTTTAAGTTAACGATCTCAATTAATGTTGTTAACCTAATTTCTATTCTATTAAATGAGATGTTAAATTATTATATTATTATGATATTATGATGTATGAATATCTCTTAATATGATATATACATTAAAATATCGTTACAATGATAATCGTTACATATAAGTCTCGTTTCGTAATTCTTGGGTTAGTAGTCTTGTTTTTACATATGTAGTTCATTGTTAACACACTTAATGATATATTTAAATATCATTTTATCATGTTAAATATAGTGTTTCAATATCTTAATATGATACATATGTATTTAGTAGACGTTATCATAACGATAATCGTTATATATATCATTTCGAGTTTCTTAACTTAGTAATCTCATTTCTTATGTATATCACACATTGTTAATATACTTAGTGCGATACTTACTCATCATAATCTTATGTCAACCATATATATATGTCTATATATATACCACAACATGTAGTTTTTACAATTTTGTAACGTTTGTGAATCGCCGGTCAACATGGGTGATCAATTGTCTATATGAAACTTATTTTATTTAATCAAGTCTTAACAAGTTTGATTTCTTAACACGTTGGAAACATTTAGTCATGTAAATATAAATCTCAATTAATATATATAAACATGGAAAAGTTCGGGTCACTACAGTACCTACCCGTTAAATAAATTTCGTCCCGAAATTTTAAGCTGTTGAAGGTGTTGACGAATCTTCTGGAAATAGATGCGAGTACTTCTTCTTCATCTGATCTTCACGCTCCCAGGTGAACTCGGGGTCCTCTATGAGCATTCCATCGAATCTTTACAATCGGTATCTTGTTTTGCTTAAGTCTCTTAACCTCACGATCCATTATTTCGACGGGTTCTTCAATGAATTGAAGGTTTTCATTGATTTGGATTTCGTCCAACGGAATAGTGAGATCTTCTTTAGCAAAACATTTTTTCAAATTCGAGACGTGAAAAGTGTTATGTACAGCTGCGAGTTATTGGGGTAACTCAAGTCGGTAAGCTACTGGTCCGACACGTTCAATAATCTTGAATGGTCCAATATACCTTGGATTTAGTTTCCCTCGTTTACCAAATCGAACAACACCTTTCCAAGGTGAAACTTTAAGCATGACCATCTCGCCAATTTCAAATTCTATATCTTTTCTTTTAATGTCAGCGTAGCTCTTTTATCGACTTTGGGCGGTTTTCAATCATTGTTGAATTTGGATGATCTTCTCGGTAGTTTCTTGTATTATCTCCGGACCCGTAATCTGTCTATCCCCCACTTCACTCCAACAAATCAGAGACCTACACTTTCTACCATAAAGTGCTTCAAACGGCGCCATCTCAATGCTTGAATGGTAGCTATTGTTGTAGGAAAATTCTGCTAACGGTAGGTGTCGATCCCAACTGTTTCCGAAATCAATAACACATGCTCATAGCATGTCTTCAAGCGTTTGTATCGTTCTTTCGCTCTACCCATTAGTTTGTAGATGATAGGCAGTACTCATGTCTAGACGAGTTCCTAATGCTTGCTGTAATGTCTGCCAGAATCTTGAAAAAAATCTGCCATCCCTATCAGAGATAATAGAGATTGGTATTCCATGTCTGGAGATGACTTCCTTCAAATACAGTCGTGCTAACTTCTCCATCTTGTCATCTTCTCTTATTGGCAGGAAGTGTGCTGATTTGGTGAGACGATCAACTATTACCCAAATAGTATCAAAACCACTTGCAGTCCTTGGCAATTTAGTGATGAAATCCATGGTAATGTTTTCCCATTTCCATTCCGGGATTTCGGGTTGTTGAAGTAGACCTGATGTTTTCTGATGCTCCGCTTTGACCTTAGAAGACGTCAAACATTCCCCTACATATTTAGCAACATCGGCTTTCATACCTGGCCACCAAAACTGTTTCTTGAGATCCTTGTACATCTTCCCCGTTCCAGGATGTATTGAGTATCTGGTTTTATGAGCTTCTCTAAGTACCATTTCCTCATATCTCCAAATTTTGGTACCCAAATTCTTTCAGCCCTATACCGGGTTTCGTCTTCCCGAATATTAAGATGCTTCTCCGATCCTTTGGGTATTTTATCCTTTAAGTTTCCCTCTTTTAAAACTCCTTGTTGCGCCTCCTTTATTTGAGTAGTAAGGTTAGTGTGAATCATTATTTTCATAGCTTTAACTCGAATAGGTTCTCTGTCCTTTCTACTCAAAGCGTCGGCTACTACATTCGCCTTCCCCGGGTGTTAACGAATCTCAAAGTCGTAATCATTCAACAATTCAATCCACCTACGCTGTCTCATATTCAGTTGCTTCTGATTAAATATATGTTGGAGAATTTTGTGGTTGGTATATATAATACCTTTGACCCCATATAAATAATGCCTCCAAGTCTTTAATGCAAAAACAACAGCACCCAATTCCAAATCGTGAGTTGTATAATTTTGCTCGTGAATCTTCAATTGTCTAGACGCATAAGCAATCACCTTCGTTCGTTGCATTAGTACACAACCGAGACCTTGCTTTGATGCGTCACAATAAATCACAAAATCATCATTCCCTTCAGGCAATGACAATATAGGTGCCGTAGTTAGCTTTTTCTTCAATAACTGAAACACCTTCTCTTGTTCATCCTTCCATTCAAATTTCTTCCCTTTATGCTGAAATGTCCCGTTCTTATTGATTAAAAACGTTCCATATTAATTGATTTCGTTGCGGGGTTTTGACCTCTATATGAGACGTTTTTCAAAGACTGCATTCATTTTAAAACAAACCATAACCTTTATTTCATCAATAAAGGTTTAAAAAGCTTTACGTAGATTATCAAATAATGATAATCTAAAATATCCTGTTTACACACGACCATTACATAATGGTTTACAATACAAATATGTTACAACAAAATAAGTTTCTTCAATGCAGTTTTTACACAATATCATACAAGCATGTACTCCAAATCTCGTCCTTATTTAAGTATGCGACAGCGGAAGCTCTTAATAATCACCTGAGAATAAACATGCTTAAAACGTCAACAAAAATGTTGGTGAGTTATAGGTTTAACCTATATATATCAAATCAAAATAATAGACCACAAGATTTCATATTTCAATACACATCCCATACATAGAGATAAAAATCATTCATATGGTGAACACCTGGTAACCGACATTAACAATATGCATATATAAGAATATCCCCATCATTCCGGGACACCCTTCGGATATGATATAAATTTCGAAGTACTAAAGCATCTGGTACTTTGGATGGGGTTTGTTAGGCCCAATAGATCTATCTTTAGGATTCGCGTCAATTAGGGTGTCTGTTCCCTAATTCTTAGATTATCAGACTTAATAAAAAGGGGCATATTCGATTTCGATAATTCAACCATAGAATGTAGTTTCACGTACTTGTGTCTATTTTGTAAATCATTTATAAAACCTGCATGTATTCTCATCCCAAAAATATTAGATTTTAAAAGTGGGACTATAACTCACTTTCACAGATTTTTACTTCGTCGGGAAGTAAGACTTGGCCATTGGTTGATTCACGAACCTATAACAATATATACATATATATCAAAGTATGTTCAAAATATATTTACAACACTTTTAATATATTTTGATGTTTTAAGTTTATTAAGTCAGCTGTCCTCGTTAGTAACCTACAACTAGTTGTCCACAGTTAGATGTACAGAAATAAATCGATAAATATTATCTTGAATCAATCCACGACCCAGTGTATACGTATCTCAGTATTGATCACAACTCAAACTATATATATTTTGGAATCAACCTCAACCCTGTATAGCTAACTCCAACATTCACATATAGAGTGTCTATGGTTGTTCCGAAATATATATAGATGTGTCGAAATGATAGGTCGAAACATTGTATACGTGTCTATGGTATCTCAAGATTACATAATATACAATACAAGTTGATTAAGTTATGGTTGGAATAGATTTGTTACCAATTTTCACGTAGCTAAAATGAGAAAAATTATCCAATCTTGTTTTACCCATAACTTCTTCATTTTAAATCCGTTTTGAGTGAATCAAATTCCTATGGTTTCATATTGAACTCTATTTTATGAATCTAAACAGAAAAAGTATAGGTTTATAGTCGGAAAAATAAGTTACAAGTCATTTTTGTAAAGGTAGTCATTTCAGTCGAAAGAACGACGTCTAGATGACCATTTTAGAAAACATACTTCCACTTTGAGTTTAACCATAATTTTTGGATATAGTTTCATGTTCATAATAACAATCATTTTCTCAGAATAACAACTTTTAAATCAAAGTTTATCATAGTTTTTAATTAACTAACCCAAAACAGCCCGCGGTGTTACTACGACGGCGTAAATCCGGTTTTACGGTGTTTTTCATGTTTCCAGGTTTTAAATCATTAAGTTAGCATATCATATAGATATAGAACATGTGTTTAGTTGATTTTAAAAGTCAAGTTAGAAGGATTAACTTTTGTTTGCGAACAAGTTTAGAATTAACTAAACTATGTTCTAGTGATTACAAGTTTAAACCTTCGAATAAGATAGCTTTATATGTATGAATCGAATGATGTTATGAACATCATTACTACCTTAAGTTCCTTGGATAAACCTACTGGAAAAGAGAAAAATGGATCTAGCTTGAACGGATCCTTGGATGGCTCGAAGTTCTTGAAGCAGAATCATGACACGAAAACAAGTTCAAGTAAGATCATCACTTGAAATAAGATTGTTATAGTTATAGAAATTGAACCAAAGTTTGAATATGATTATTACCTTGAATTAGAATGATAATCTACTGTAAGAAACAAAGATTTCTTGAGGTTGGATGATCACCTTACAAGATTGGAAGTGAGCTAGCAAACTTGAAAGTATTCTTGATTTTATGTAACTAGAACTTGTAGAATATATGAAGAACACTTAGAACTTGAAGATAGAACTTTAGAGAGATCAATTAGATGAAGAAAATTGAAGAATGAAAGTGTTTGTAGGTGTTTTTGGTCGTTGGTGTATGGATTAGATATAAAGGATATGTAATTTTGTTTTCATGTAAATAAATCATGAATGATTACTCATATTTTTGTAATTTTATGAGATATTTCATGCTAGTTGCCAAATGATGGTTCCCACATGTGTTAGGTGACTCACATGGGCTGCTAAGAGCTGATCATTGGAGTGTATATACCAATAGTACATACATCTAAAAGCTGTGTATTGTACGAGTATGAATACGGGTGCATACGAGTAGAATTGTTGATGAAACTGAACGAGGATTTAATTGTAAGCATTTTTGTTAAGTAGAAGTATTTTGATAAGTGTATTGAAGTCTTTCAAAATTGTATAAATACATATTAAAACACTACATGTATATACATTTTAACTGAGTCGTTAAGTCATCGTTAGTCGTTACATGTAAGTGTTGTTGTGAAACCTTTAGGTTAACGATCTTGTTAAATGTTGTTAACCCAATGTTTATAATATCAAATGAGATTTTAAATTATTATATTATCATGATATTATCATGTATGAATATCTCTTAATATGATATATATACATTAAATGTCTTTACAACGATAATCGTTACATATATGTCTCGTTTAAAAATCATTAAGTTAGTAGTCTTGTTTTTACATATGTAGTTCATTGTTAATATACTTAATGATATGTTTACTTATCATAGTATCATGTTAACTATATATATATATATATATCCATATATATGTCATCATATAGTTTTTACAAGTTTTAACGTTCGTGAATCACCGGTCAACTTGGGTGGTCAATTGTCTATATGAAACATATTTCAATTAATCAAGTCTTAACAAGTTTGATTGTTTAACATGTTGGAAACATTTAATCATGTAAATATCAATCTCAATTAATATATATAAACATGTAAAAGTTCGGGTCACTACAGTACCTACCCGTTAAATAAATTTCATCCCGAAATTTTAAGCTGTTGAAGGTGTTGACGAATCTTCTGGAAATAGATGTGGGTATTTCTTCTTCATCTGATCTTCACACTCCCAGGTGAACTCGGGTCCTCTACGAGCATTCCATCGAACCTTAACAATTGGTATCTTGTTTTACTTAAGTCTTTTAACCTCACGATCCATTATTTCGACGGGTTCTTCGATGAATTGAAGTTTTTCGTTGATTTGGATTTCATCTAACGGAATAGTGAGATCTTATTTAGCAAAACATTTCTTCAAATTCGAGACGTGGAAAGTGTTATGTACAGCCGCGAGTTGTTGAGGTAACTCAAGTCGGTAAGCTACTGGTCCGACACGATCAATAATCTTGAATGGTCCAATATACCTTAGATTTAATTTCTCTCGTTTACCAAATCGAACAACGCCTTTCCAAGGTGCAACTTTAAGCATGACCATCTCTCCAATTTCAAATTCTATATCTTTTCTTTTAATGTCAGCGTAGCTCTTTTGTCGACTTTGGGCGGTTTTCAACCGTTGTTGAATTTGGATGATCTTCTCGGTTGTTTCTTGTATAATCTCCGGACCCGTAATCTGTCTATCCCCCACTTCACTCCAACAAATCGGAGACCTGCACTTTCTACCATAAAGTGCTTCAAACGGCGCCATCTCAATGCTTGAATGGTAGCTGTTGTTGTAGGAAAATTCTGCTAACGGTAGATGTCGATCCCAACTATTTCCTAAATCAATAACACATGCTCGTAGCATGTCTTCAAGCGTTTGTATCATCCTTTCGCTCTGCCCATCAGTTTGTGGATGATAGGCAGTACTCATGTCTAGACGAGTTCCTAATGCTTGCTGTGTCTGCCAGAATCTTGAAATAAATTTGCCATCCCTATCAAAGATAATAGAGATTGGTATTCCATGTCTGGAGATGACTTTCTTCAAATACAGTCGTGCTAACTTCTCCATCTTGTCATCTTCTCTTATTGGCAGGAAATGTGCTGATTTGGTGAGACGATCAACTATTACCCAAATAGTATCAAAACCACTTGCAGTCCTTGGCAATTTAGTGATGAAATCCATGGTAATGTTTTCCCATTTCCAATCCGGGATTTCGGGTTGTTGAAGTAGACCTGATGGTTTCTGATGCTCAGCTTTGACCTTAGAACACGTCAAACATTCTTCTACGTATTTAGCAACATCGGCTTTCATACCCGGCCACCAAAAATATTTCTTGAGATCCTTGTACATCTTCCCCGTTCCAGGATGTATTGAGTATCTGGTTTTATGAGCTTCTCTAAGTACCATTTCTCTCATATCTCTAAATTTTGGTACCCAAATCCTTTCAGCCCTATACCGGGTTCCGTCTTCCCGAATATTAAGATGCTTCTCCGATCCTTTGGGTATTTCATCCTTTAAATTTCCCTCTTTTAAAACTCCTTGTTGCGCCTCCTTTATTTGAGTAGTAAGGTTATTATGAATCATTATATTCATAGATTTTACTCGAATGGGTTCTCTATCCTTCCTGCTCAAGGCATCGGCTACCACATTTGCCTTTCCCGGGTGGTAACGAATCTCAAAGTCGTAATCATTCAACAATTCAATCCACCTACGCTACCTCATATTCAGTTGTTTCTGATTAAATATGTGTTGAAGACTTTTGTGGTCAGTATATATAATACTTTTGACCCCATATAAGTAGTGCCTCCAAGTCTTTAATGCAAAAACAACCACGCCTAATTCCAAATCATGTGTCGTATAATTTTGTTCGTGAATCTTCAATTGTCTAGACGCATAAGCAATCACCTTCGTTCGTTGCATTAATACACAACCGTGACCTTGCTTTGATGCATCACAATAAATCACAAAATCATCATTCCCTTCTGGCAATGACAATATAGGTGCCGTAGTTAGCTTTTTCTTCAATAACTAAAACGCTTTCTCTTATTCATCATTCCATTCAAATTTCTTCCCTTTATGCGTTAATGCAGTCAAGGGTTTTGCTATTCTGGAAAAGTCTAGGATGAACCTTCTGTAGTAACCAGCTAGTCCTAAAAACTGGCGTATGTGTTTCGGAGTTTTTGGGGTTTCCCACTTTTCAACAGTTTCTATCTTTGCCGGATCCACCTTAATACCTTCTTTGTTCACTATGTGACCGAGGAATTGAACTTCTTCCAACCAAAATTCACACTTTGAAAACTTAGCGTACAATTCTTCCTTCCTCAATACTTTTAACACCTTTCTCAAATGTTCACCGTGTTCTTGATCATTCTTTGAGTAAATAAGTATGTCATCAATGAAAACAATGACAAACTTGTCAAGGTATGGTCCACACACTCGGTTCATAAGGTCCATGAACACAGCTGGTGCATTAGTTAAACCAAACAGGATGACCATAAACTCGTAATGACCGTAACGTGTTCTGAAAGCAGTCTTTGGAATATCTTCTTCTTTCACCCGCATTTGATAATACCGGGAACGTAAGTCAATCTTTGAATAAACAGACGAGCCTTGTAGTTGATCAAATAAGTCGTCGATTCTCGGTAGTGGGTAGCGGTTCTTGATGGTAAGTTTGTTCAACTCTCGGTAGTCGATACACAACCTGAATGTACCATCTTTCTTCTTGACAAACAAAATAGGAGCTCCCCACGGTGATGTGCTTGGTCGAATGAAACCACGCTCTAAAAGTTCTTGTAATTGGCTTTGCAGTTCTTTCATCTCGCTGGGTGCGAGTCTGTAAGGAGCACGAGCTATTGGTGCAGCTCCTGGTACAAGATCTATTTGAAATTCAACGGATCGATGTGGGGGTAATCCCGGTAATTCTTTCGGAAATACATCGGGAAATTCTTTTGCAATGGGAACATCATTGATGCTCTTTTCTTCAGTTTGTACTTTCTCGACGTGTGCTAGAACAGCATAGCAACCTTTTCTTATTAGTTTTTGCGCCTTCAAATTACTAATAAGATGTAGCTTCGTGTTGCCCTTTTCTCCGTACACCATTAAGGGTTTTCCTTTTTCTCGTATAATGCGAATTGCATTTTCGTAACAAACGATCTCTGCTTTCACTTCTTTCAACCAGTCCATACCGATTATCACATCAAAACTCCCTAACTCTACTGGTATCAAATCAATCTTAAATGTTTCGCTAACCAGTTTAATTTCTCGATTCCGACATATATTATCTGCTGAAATTAATTTCCCATTTGCTAATTCGAGTAAAAATTTACTATCCAAAGGCGTCAATGGACAACTTAATTTAGCACAAAAATCTCTACTCATATAGCTTCTATCCACACCCGAATCAAATAAAACGAAAGCAGATTTATTGTCAATAAGAAACGTACCCGTAACAAGCTCCGGGTCTTCCTGTGCCTCTGCTGCATTAATATTGAAAACTCTTCCGCGGCCTTGTCCATTCGTGTTCTCCTGGTTCGGGAAATTTCTAATAATGTGGCCCGGTTTTCCACATTTATAACAAACTACATTGGCATAACTTGCTCCGACACTACTTGCTCTGCCATTACTCGTTCCGACACCATTTGTTCCTTTCGTTCTATTAACCCCTGGTCCGTAGACCTCACACTTCGCCGCGCTATGACCATTTCTTTTACACTTGTTGCAAAATTTGGTGCAGAACCCCGAGTGATACTTTTCACACCTTTGGCATAGCTGCTTCTGATTGTTGTTGTTGTTGTTGCGGTTATTATTGTTGTTGGGATGATTGTTGTAGGTGCTGCTGTTGTTGTTGTTGTTGTTGTTGTTGGGCCGTTTGTTGTAGTTGCGATTGATGTTGCGATTGTTGGGATAATTGTTGCGATTTTTGTTGTAATTGCTGTTGTTGTTGTATTGGTGATTCTTATCACCGTTTTCCTCCCACTTTCTTTTGACTTGCTTCACATTAGCCTCTTCAGCAGTTTGTTCTTTAATTCTTTCTTCAATCTGGTTCACTAGTTTGTGAGCCATTCTACATGCCTGTTGTATAGAGGCGGGCTCGTGTGAACTTATATCTTCTTGGATTCTTTCCGGTAATCCTTTCACAAACGCGTCGATCTTCTCTTCCTCATCTTCGAATGCTCCCGGACACAATAGGCACAATTCTATGAATCGTCTTTCGTACGTGGTAATATCAAATCCTTGGGTTCGTAACCCTCTAAGTTCTGTCTTAAGCTTATTGACCTCGGTTATGGGACGGTACTTCTCGTTCATCAAGTGCTTGAATGCTGACCACGGTAGTGCGTACGCATCGTCTTGTCCCACTTGCTCTAGATAGGTATTCCACCATGTTAACACAGAACCTGTGAAGGTATGCGTAGCGTACTTCACTTTGTCCTCTTCAGTACACTTACTTATGGCAAACACCGATTCGACCTTCTCGGTCCACCGTTTCAATCCGATCGGTCCTTCGGTTCCATCAAATTCCAAAGGTTTGCAGGCAGTGAATTCTTTGTAGGTGCATCCTACACGATTTCCTGTACTGCTAGATCCAAGGTTATTGTTGGTATGTAGCGCAGCCTGTACTGCGGCTATGTTTGAAGCTAGAAAATACGGAATTCCTCTTCATTCATATTCACGGTGTGTCGAGTAGTCGGTGCCATTTCCTTCAAAATAGTCAAATGGAACAAGTTAATCAAACAGAATATTAAGAGTAGTTAATAGTATTTCGTAGCATTATATGAACTCATTTATAAAAGCTTTTTCTTCATATTAGCGTTTTATAAGTTTAAATTCGGGTAGTACCTACCCGTTAAGTTCATACTTAATAGCTAATATACAATTCAACTACTACAATTCTATATGAAAAACTGATTATAAAAATATTTCGCGTCAAACTTTTACACAATATTTTACAAACTTACAATACCGCTTATTTTACATATAGCATGAAATATAGCACACAATAAATTTGATACAAGATGGTTGTGAAGATAATTCTAGCTAGTACACAAGTCGTTCAGCAAAGGCAATAAAGACACGTAATTCATACGTCTAGAAACAAGTCATGCATTCTGGTTTTACTAGGATTACTTCCCATCCTTGGTCTTGTGGAACATAACCGTTATGGCCGTTGATAAGACAGCGTGTTGTAACATCGTCAAAGGGACGAGGGTTATGTAATGTCCAACAGTCCCGTAACAATCTAAAAACCTCATTTCTTACCCCAATTACCGACTCCGTCACTTGTGGGAACGTTTTGTTTAATAGTTGTAGCCCGATGTTCTTGTTCTCACTTTGGTGAGAAGCGAACATTACTAATCCTTAAGCATAACATGCTTCTTTATGTTGCATGTTAGCCGCTTTTTCTAAATCACGAAGTCCAATATTCGGATATATTGAGTCAAAATAATTTCTTAACCCATTGCGTAAAATAGCATTTGGGTTCCCCGCAATATATGCGTCAAAGTAAACACATCGTAACTTATGGATTTCCCAATGTGATATCCCCCATCTTTCGAACGAAAGCCTTTTATAAACCAAGGCATTCTTGGAACATTCTTCGAATGTCTTACAAACTGATCTCGCCTTAAATAGTTGTGCCGAAGAATTTTGACCGACTCTAGACAAGATTTCATCAATCATGTCTCCGGGTAGGTCTCTTAAAATATTGGGTTGTCTATCCATTTTGTGTTTTTATACTGTAAAATAGACAAGAGTTAGGTTCATAAAAAAAAATACTTATTAATACAAGCAATTTTTACATATATCATAAAGCATAAGCACACTATATTACATATATTACACCACACGAATACAACTATCTTATTCCGACTCGCTTGTTTCTTCTTCTTCGGTTTTGGTTCGTTTTGCCAAGTTTCTAGGGATATATGATGTTCCCCTAATACGAGCCGTCGTTTTCCACATTGGTTTAGAAAAACCTGGTGGTTTAGAGGTTCCCGGGTCATTGTTATAACTTAAGGACTTCGGGGGTTGACGATACATATAAAGTTCATCGGGGTTGGAATTAGATTTCTCTATTTTTATGCCCTTTCCCTTATTATTTTTTTTTTGCCTTTTTAAATTCAGTTGGGGTAATTTCTATAACATCATCGGAATTCTCGTCGGAATCCGATTCATCGGAGAATTGGTAATCCTCCCAATATTTTGCTTCCTTGGCGGAAACACCATTGACCATAATTAACCTTGGTCGGTTGGTTGAGGATTTTCTTTTACTTAACCGTTTTATTATTTCCCCCACCGGTTCTATTTCTTCATCCGGTTCCGATTCTTCTTCCGGTTCCGATTCTTCTTCCGGTTCCGACTCTTCTTCCGGTTCCTCTTCGGGAACTTGTGAATCAGTCCACGAATCATTCCAATTTACATTTTGAAATGTCCCGTTCTTATTGATTAAAAACGTTCCATATTAATTGATTTCGTTGCGAGGTTTTGACCTCTATATGAGACATTTTTCAAAGACTGCATTCATTTTAAAACAAACCATAACCTTTATTTCATCAATAAAGGTTTAAAAAGCTTTACGTAGATTATCAAATAATGATAATCTAAAATATCCTGTTTACACATGACCATTACATAATGGTTTACAATACAAATATGTTACAACAAAATAAGTTTCTTGAATGCAGTTTTTACACAATATCATACAAGCATGGACTCCAAATCTCGTCCTTATTTAAGTATGCGACAGCGGAAGCTCTTAATAATCACCTGAGAATAAACATGCTTAAAACGTCAACAAAAATGTTGGTGAGTTATAGGTTTAACCTATATATATCAAATCATAATAATAGACCACAAGATTTCATATTTCAATACACATCCCATACATAGAGATAAAAATCATTCATATGGTGAACACCTGGTAACCGACATTAACAAGATGCATATATAAGAATATCCCCATCATTCCGGGACACCCTTCGGATATGATATAAATTTCGAAGTACTAAAGCATCCGGTACTTTGGATGGTGCTTGTTGGGCCCGATAGATCTATCTTTAGGATTCGCGTCAATTAGGGTGTCTGTTCCCTAATTCTTAGATTACCAGACTTAATAAAAAGGGGCATATTCGATTTCGATAATTCAACCATAGAATGTAGTTTCACGTACTTGTGTCTATTTTGTAAATCATTTATAAAACCTGCATGTATTCTCATCCCAAAAATATTAGATTTTAAAAGTGGGACTATAACTCACTTTCACAGATTTTTACTTCGTCGGGAAGTAAGACTTGGCCACTGGTTGATTCACGAACCTATAACAATATATACATATATATCAAAGTATGTTCAAAATATATTTACAACAATTTTAATATATTTTGATGTTTTAAGTTTATTAAGTCAGCTGTCCTTGTTAGTAACCTACAACTAGTTGTCCACAGTTAGATGTACAGAAATAAATCGATAAATATTATCTTGAATCAATCCACGACCCAGTGTATACGTATCTCAGTATTGATCACAACTTAAACTATATATATTTTGGAATCAACCTCAACCCTGTATAGCTAACTCCAACATTCACATATAGAGTGTCTATGGTTGTTCCGAAATATATATAGATGTGTCGACATGATAGGTCGAAACATTGTATACGTTTCTATGGTATCTCAAGATTACATAATATACAATACAAGTTGATTAAGTTATGGTTGGAATAGATTTGTTACCAATTTTCACGTAGCTAAAATGAGAAAAATTATCCAATCTTGTTTTACCCATAACTTCTTCATTTTAAATCCGTTTTGAGTGAATCAAATTGCTATGGTTTCATATTGAACTCTATTTTATGAATCTAAACAGAAAAAGTATAGGTTTATAGTCGGAAAAATAAGTTACAAGTTGTTTTTGTAAAGGTAGTCATTTCAGTCGAAAGAACGACGTCTAGATGACCATTTTAGAAAACATACTTCCACTTTGAGTTTAACCATAATTTTTGGATATAGTTTCATGTTCATAATAAAAATCATTTTCCCAGAATAACAACTTTTAAATCAAAGTTTATCATAGTTTTTAATTAACTAACCCAAAACAGCCCGCGGTGTTACTACGACGGCGTAAATCCGGTTTTACGGTGTTTTTCGTGTTTCCAGGTTTTAAATCATTAAGTTAGCATATCATATAGATATAGAACATGTGTTTAGTTGATTTTAAAAGTCAAGTTAGAAGGATTAACTTTTGTTTGAGAACAAGTTTAGAATTAACTAAACTATGTTCTAGTGATTACAAGTTTAAACCTTCGAATAAGATAGCTTTATATGTATGAATCGAATGATGTTATGAACTTCATTACTACCTTAGGTTCCTTGGATAAACCTACTGGAAAAGAGAAAAGTGGATCGAGCTTCAATGGATCCTTGGATGGCTCGAAGTTCTTGAAGCAGAATCATGACACGAAAACAAGTTCAAGTAAGATCATCACTTGAAATAAGATTGTTATAGTTATAGAAATTGAACCAAAGTTTGAATATGATTATTACCTTGTATTAGAATGATAACCTACTGTAAGAAACAAAGATTTCTTGAGGTTGGATGATCACCTTACAAGATTGGAAGTGAGCTAGCAAACTTGAAAGTATTTTTGATTTTATGAAACTAGAACTTTTGGAATTTATGAAGAACACTTAGAACTTGAAGATAGAACTTGAGAGAGATCAATTAGATGAAGAAAATTGAAGAATGAAAGTGTTTGTAGGTGTTTTTGGTCGTTGGTGTATGGATTAGATATAAAGGATATGTAATTTTGTTTTCATGTAAATAAGTCATGAATGATTACTCATATTTTTTGTAATTTTATGAGATATTTCATGCTAGTTGCCAAATGATGGTTCCCACATGTGTTAGGTGACTCACATGGGCTGCTAAGAGCTGATCATTGGAGTGTATATACCAATAGTACATACATCTAAAAGCTGTGTATTGTACGAGTACGAATACGGGTGCATACGAGTAGAATTGTTGATGAAACTGAACGAGGATGTAATTGTAAGCATTTTTGTTAAGTAGAAGTATTTTGATAAGTGTCTTGAAGTCTTTCAAAAGTGTATGAATACATATTAAAACACTACATGTATATACATTTTAACTAAGTCGTTAAGTCATCGTTAGTCGTTACATGTAAATGTTGTTTTGAAACCTTTAGGTTAACGATCTTGTTGAATGTTGTTAACCCATTATTTATTATAAAAAATGAGATATTAAATTGTTATATTATCATTATATTATGATATATAATATATCTCAGTATGATGTATATACAGTTAAATGTCGTTACAACGATAATCGTTACATATATGTCTCGTTTCGAAATCATTAAGTTAGTTGTCTTATTTTTACATATGTATTTCATTATTAATACACTTAATAATATATTTACTTATCATTTAACATAATTAACCAAGTGTATCAATATCTTAATATGATTCATATGTACCTAGTAAGACGTTGTTATAACGATAATCGTTATATATATCGTTTTCGAGTTTCTTAAATTAATAGTCTCATTTTTATGTATATAACTCATTGTTAAAATACCTAATGAGATACATACTTATAATAAAAACATGTTAACTATATATATAACCATATATATGTCATCGTATAGTTTTTACAAGTTTTAACGTTCGTGAATCACCGGTCAACTTGGGTGGTCAATTGTCTATATGAAACATATTTCAATTAATCAAGTCTTAACAAGTTTGATTGCTTAACATGTTGGAAACATTTAATCATGTAAATATCAATCTCAATTAATATATATGAATATGGAAAAGTTCGGGTCACTACAGTACCTACCCGTTAAATAAATTTCGTCCCGAAATTTTAAGCTGTCGAAGGTGTTGACGAATCTTCTGGAAATAGATGCGGGTATTTCTTCTTCATCTGATCTTCACGCTCCCAGGTGAACTCGGGTCCTCTACGAGCATTCCATCGAACCTTAACAATTGGTATCTTGTTTTGCTTAAGTCTTTTAACCTCACGATCCATTATTTCGACGGGTTCTTCGATGAATTGAAGTTTTTCGTTGATTTGGATTTCATCTAACGGAATAGTGAGATCTTCTTTAGCAAAACATTTCTTCAAATTCGAGACGTGGAAAGTGTTATGTACAGCCGCGAGTTGTTGAGGTAACTCAAGTTTGTAAGCTACTGGTCCGACACGATCAATAATCTTGAATGGTCCAATATACCTTGGATTTAATTTCCCTCGTTTACCAAATCGAACAACGCCTTTCCAAGGTGCAACTTTAAGCATAACCATCTCTTCAATTTCAAATTCTATATCTTTTCTTTTAATGTCAGCGTAGCTCTTTTGTCGACTTTGGGCGGTTTTCAACCGTTGTTGAATTTGGATGATCTTCTCGGTAGTTTCTTGTATAATCTCCGGACCCGTAATCTGTCTATCCCCCACTTCACTCCAACAAATCGGAGACCTGCACTTTCTACCATAAAGAGCTTCAAACGGCGCCATCTCAATGCTTGAATGGTAGCTGTTGTTGTAGGAAAATTCTGCTAATGGTAGATGTCGATCCCAACTGTTTCCGAAATCAATAACACATGCTCGTAGCATGTCTTCAAGCGTTTGTATCGTCCTTTCACTCTGCCCATCAGTTTGTGGATGATAGGCAGTACTCATGTCTAGACGAGTTCCTAATGCTTGCTGTAATGTCTGCCAGAATCTTGAAATAAATCTGCCATCCCTATCAGAGATAATAGAGATTGGTATTCCATGTCTGGAGACGACTTCCTTCAAATACAGTCGTGCTAACTTCTCCATCTTGTCATCTTCTCTTATTGGCAGGAAGTGTGCTGATTTGGTGAGACGATCAACTATTACCCAAATAGTATCAAAACCACTTGCAGTCCTTGGTAATTTAGTGATGAAATCCATGGTAATGTTTTCCCATTTCCATTCTGGGATTTCGGGTTGTTGAAGTAGACCTGATGGTTTCTGATGCTCAGCTTTGACCTTAGAACATGTCAAACATTCTCCTACGTATTTAGCAACATCGGCTTTCATACCCGGCCACCAAAAATGTTTCTTGAGATCCTTGTACATCTTCCCCGTTCCAGGATGTATTGAGTATCTGGTTTTATGAGCTTCTCTAAGTACCATTTCTCTCAAATCTCCAAATTTTGGTACCCAAATCCTTTCAGCCCTATACCGGGTTCCGTCTTCCCGAATATTAAGATGCTTCTCCAATCCTTTGGGTATTTCATCCTTTAAATTTCCCTCTTTTAAAACTCCTTGTTGCGCCTCCTTTATTTGAGTAGTAAGGTTATTATGAATCATTATATTCATAGATTTTACTCGAATGGGTTCTCTGTCCTTCCTGCTCAAGGCATCGGCTACCACATTTGCCTTCCCCGGGTGGTAACGAATCTCAAAGTCGTAATCATTCAACAATTCAATCCACCTACGCTGCCTCATATTCAGTTGTTTCTGATTAAATATGTGTTGAAGACTTTTGTGGTCGGTATATATAATACTTTTGACCCCATATAAGTAGTGCCTCCAAGTCTTTAATGCAAAAACAACCGCGCCTAATTCCAAATCATGCGTCGTATAATTTTGTTCGTGAATCTTCAATTGTCTAGACGCATAAGCAATCACCTTCGTTTGTTGCATTAATACACAACCAAGACCTTGCTTTGATGCGTCACAATAAATCACAAAATCATCATTCCCTTCAGGCAATGACAATATAGGTGCCGTAGTTAGCTTTTTCTTCAATAACTGAAACGCTTTCTCTTATTCATCATTCCATTCAAATTTCTTCCCTTTATGCGTTAATGCAGTCAAGGGTTTTGCTATTCTGGAAAAGTCTTGGATGAACCTTCTGTAGTAACCAGCTAGTCCTAAAAACTGGCGTATGTGTTTCGGAGTTTTCGGGGTTTCCCACTTTTCAACAGTTTCTATCTTTGCCGGATCCACCTTAATACCTTCTTTGTTCACTATGTGACCGAGGAATTGAACTTCTTCCAACCAAAATGCACACTTTGAAAACTTAGCGTACAATTCTTCCTTCCTCAATACTTCTAACACCTTTCTCAAATGTTCACCGTGTTCTTGGTCATTCTTTGAGTAAATAAGTATGTCATCAATGAAAAGAATGACAAACTTGTCAAGGTATGGTCCACACACTCGGTTCATAAGGTCCATGAACACAGCTGGTGCATTAGTTAAACCAAACGGCATGACCATAAACTCGTAATGACCGTAACGTGTTCTGAAAGCAGTCTTTGGAATATCATCTTCTTTCACCCGCATTTGATGATACCCGGAACGTAAGTCAATCTTTGAATAAACAGACGAGCCTTGTAGTTGATCAAATAAGTCATCGATTCTCGGTAGTGGGTAGCGGTTCTTGATGGTAAGTTTGTTCAACTCTCGGTAGTCGATACACAACCTGAATGTACCATCTTTCTTCTTGACAAACAAAACAGGAGCTCCCCACGGTGATGTGCTTGGTCGAATGAAACCACGCTCTAAAAGTTCTTGTAATTGGTTTTGTAGTTCTTTCATCTCGCTGGGTGCGAGTCTGTAAGGAGCACGAGCTATTGGTGCAGCTCCTGGTACAAGATCTATTTGAAATTCAACGGATCGATGTGGGGGTAATCCCGGTAATTCTTTCGGAAATACATCAGGAAATTCTTTTGCAATGGGAACATCATTGATGCTCTTTTCTTCAGTTTGTACTTTCTCGACGTGTGCTAGAACAGCATAGCAACCTTTTCTTATTAGTTTTTGTGCCTTCAAATTACTAATAAGATGTAGCTTCGTGTTGCCCTTTTCTCCGTACACCATTAAGGGTTTTCCTTTTTCTCGTATAATGCGAATTGCATTTTTGTAACAAACGATCTCCGCTTTCACTTCTTTCAACCAGTCCATACCGATTATCACATCAAAACTCCCTAACTCTACTGGTATCAAATCAATCTTAAATGTTTCGCTAACCAGTTTAATTTCTCGATTCCGACATATATTATCTGCTGAAATTAATTTACCATTTGCTAATTCGAGTAAAAATTTACTATCCAAAGGCGTCAATGGACAACTTAATTTAGCACAAAAATCTCTACTCATATAGCTTCTATCCGCACCCGAATCAAATAAAACGTAAGCAGATTTATTGTCAATAAGAAACGTACCCGTAACAAGCTCCGGGTCTTCCTGTGCCTCTGCCGCATTAATATTGAAAACTCTTCCACGGCCTTGTCCATTCGTGTTCTCCTGGTTCGGGCAATTTCTAATAATGTGGCCCGGTTTTCCACATTTATAACAAACTACATTGGCATAACTTGCTCCGACACTACTTGCTCCGCCATTACTCGTTCCGACACCATTTGTTCCTTTCGTTCTATTATCCCCTGGTCCGTAGACCTCACACTTCGCCGCGCTATGACCATTTCTTTTACACTTGTTGCAAAATTTGGTGCAGAACCCCGAGTGATTCTTTTCACACCTTTGGCATAGCTGCTTCTGATTGTTGTTGTTGTTGCGGTTATTATTGTTGTTGGGATGATTGTTATAGTTGCTGTTGTTGTTGTTGTTGTTGTTGTTATTGGGCCGTTTGTTGTAGTTGCGATTGATGTTGCGATTGTTGGGATAATTGTTGCGATTATTGTTGTAATTGCTGTTGCTGTTGTATTGGTGATTCTTATCACCGTTTTCCTCCCACTTTCTTTTGACTTGCTTCACATTGGCCTCTTCAGCAGTCTGTTCTTTAATTCTTTCTTCAATTTGGTTCACGAGTTTGTGAGCCATTCTACATGCCTGTTGTATGGAGGCGGGCTCGTGTGAACTTATATCTTCTTGGATTCTTTCCGGTAATCCTTTCACAAACGCGTCGATCTTCTCTTCCTCATCTTCGAATGCTCCCGGACACAATAGGCACAATTCTGTGAATCGTCTTTCGTACGTGGTAATATCAAATCCTTGGGTTCGTAACCCTCTAAGTTCTGTCTTGAGCTTATTGACCTCGGTTCTGGGACGGTACTTCTCGTTCATCAAGTGCTTGAATGCTGACCACGGTAGTGCGTACGCATCGTCTTGTCCCACTTGCTCTAGATAGGTATTCCACCATGTTAACGCAGAACCTGTGAAGGTATGCGTAGTGTACTTTACTTTGTCCTCTTCAGTACACTTACTTATGGAAAACACCGATTCGACCTTCTCGGTCCACCGTTTCAATCCGATCGGTCCTTCGGTTCCATCAAATTCCAAAGGTTTGCAGGCAGTGAATTCTTTGTAGGTGCATCCTACACGATTTCCTGTACTGCTAGATCCAAGGTTATTGTTGGTATGTAGCGCAGCCTGTACTGCGGCTATGTTTGAAGCTAGAAAGGTACGGAATTCCTCTTCATTCATATTCACGGTGTGTCGAGTAGTCGGTGCCATTTTCTTCAAAATAGTCAAATGGAACAAGTTAATCATACAGAATATTAAGAGTAGTTAATAGTATTTCGTAGCATAATATGAACTCATTTATAAAAGCTTTTTCTTCATATTAGCGTTTTATAAGTTTAAATTCGGGTAGTACCTACCCGTTAAGTTCATACTTAGTAGCTAATATACAATTCAACTACTACAATTCTATATGAAAAACTGATTATAATAATATTTCGCGTTAAAACTTTTATACAATATTTTACAAACTTACAATACCACTTATTTTACATAAAGCATGAAATATAGCACACAATAACTTTGATACAAGATAGTTGTGAAGATAATTCTAGCTAGTACACAAGTCGTTCAGCAAAGGCAATAAAGACACGTAATTCATACGTCCAGAAACAAGTCATGCATTCTGGTTTTACTAGGACTACTTCCCATCCTTGGTCTTGTGGAACATAACCGTTATGGCCGTTGATAAGACAGCGTGTTGTAACGTCGTCAAAGGGACGAGGGTTACGTAATGTCCAACAGTCCCGTAACAATCTAAAAACCTCATTTCTTACCCCAATTACCGACTCTGTAACTTGTGGGAACGTTTTGTTTAATAGTTGTAGCCCGATGTTCTTGTTCTCACTTTGGTGAGAAGCGAACATTACTAATCCGTAAGCATAACATGCTTCTTTATGTTGCATGTTAGCAGCTTTTTCTAAATCACGAAGTCCAATATTCGGATATATTGAGTCAAAATAATTTCTTAACCCATTGCGTAAAATAGCATTTGGGTTCCCCGCAATAAATGCGTCAAAGTAAACACATCGTAACTTATGGATTTCCCAATGTGATATCCCCCATCTTTCGAACGAAAGCCTTTTATAAACCAAGGCATTCTTGGAACGTTCTTCGAATGTCTTACAAACTGATCTCGCCTTAAATAGTTGTGCCGAAGAATTCTGACCGACTCTAGACAAGATTTCATCAATCATGTCTCCGGGTAGGTCTCTTAAAATATTGGGATGTCTATCCATTTTGTGTTTTTATACTGTAAAATAGACAAGAGTTAGATTCATAAAAAAAATACTTATTAATACAAGCAATTTTTTACATATATCATAAAGCATAAGCACACTATATTACATATATTACACCACACGAATACAACTATCTTATTCCGACTCGCTCGTTTCTTCTTGTTCGGTTTTGGTTCGTTTTGCCAAGTTTCTAGGGATATATGATGTTCTCCTAATACGAGCCGTCGTGATCCACATTGGTTTAGAAAAACCTGGTGGTTTAGAGGTTCCCGGGTCATTGTTACAACTTAAGGACTTCGGGGGTTGACGATACATATAAAGTTCATCGGGGTTGGAATTAGATTTCTCTATTTTTATGCCCTTTCCCTTATTATTTTCTTTTGCCTTTTTAAATTCAGTTGGGGTAATTTCTATAACATCATCGGAATTCTCGTCGGAATCCGATTCATCGGAGAATTGGTAATCCTCCCAATATTTTGCTTCCTTGGCGGAAACACCATTGACCATAATTAACCTTGGTCGGTTGGTTGAGGATTTTCTTTTACTTAACCGTTTTATTATTTCCCCCACCGGTTCTATTTCTTCATCCGGTTCCGATTCTTCTTCCGGTTCCGATTCTTCTTCCGGTTCCGACTCTTCTTCCGGTTCCTCTTCGGGAACTTGTGAATCAGTCCACAAATCATTCCAATTTACATTTGACTCTTCATTATTATTAGGTGAGTCAATGGGACTTGTTCTAGAGGTAGACATCTATCACATAATATCAAACGCGTTAAGAGATTAATATATCACATAATATTCACATGTTAAAAATATATAGTTTCCAACAAAATTTGTTAAGCAATCATTTTTCAAGTAAACACGATCGAAGTCCAGACTCACTAATGCATCCTAACAAACTCGATAAGACACACTAATGCAAAATTCTGGTTCTCTAAGACCAACGCTCGGATACCAACTGAAATGTCCCGTTCTTATTGATTAAAAACGTTCCATATTAATTGATTTCGTTGCGAGGTTTTGACCTCTATATGAGACATTTTTCAAAGACTGCATTCATTTTAAAACAAACCATAACCTTTATTTCATCAATAAAGGTTTAAAAAGCTTTACGTAGATTATCAAATAATGATAATCTAAAATATCCTGTTTACACATGACCATTACATAATGGTTTACAATACAAATATGTTACAACAAAATAAGTTTCTTGAATGCAGTTTTTACACAATATCATACAAGCATGGACTCCAAATCTCGTCCTTATTTAAGTATGCGACAGCGGAAGCTCTTAATAATCACTTGAGAATAAACATGCTTAAAACGTCAACAAAAATGTTGGTGAGTTATAGTTTTAACCTATATATATCAAATCATAATAATAGACCACAAGATTTCATATTTCAATAAACATCCCATACATAGAGATAAAAATCATTCATATGGTGAACACCTGGTAACCGACATTAACAAGATGCATATATAAGAATATCCCCATCATTCCGGGACACCCTTCGGATATGATATAAATTTCGAAGTACTAAAGCATCCGGTACTTTGGATGGGGCTTGTTGGGCCCGATAGATCTATCTTTAGGATTCGCGTCAATTAGGGTGTCTGTTCCCTAATTCTTAGATTACCAGACTTAATAAAAAGGGGCATATTCGATTTCGATAATTCAACCATAGAATGTAGTTTCACGTACTTGTGTCTATTTTGTAAATCATTTATAAAACCTGCATATATTTTCATCCCAAAAATATTAGATTTTAAAAGTGGGACTATAACTCACTTTCACAGATTTTTACTTCGTCGGGAAGTAAGACTTGGCCACTGGTTGATTCACGAACCTATAACAATATATACATATATATCAAAGTATGTTCAAAATATATTTACAACAATTTTAATATATTTTGATGTTTTAAGTTTATTAAGTCAGCTGTCCTTGTTAGTAACCTACAACTAGTTGTCCACAGTTAGATGTACAGAAATAAATCGATAAATATTATCTTGAATCAATCCACGACCCAGTGTATACGTATCTCAGTATTGATCACAACTCAAACTATATATATTTTGGAATCAACCTCAACCCTGTATAGCTAACTCCAACATTCACATATAGAGTGTCTATGGTTGTTCCGAAATATATATAGATGTGTCGACATGATAGGTCGAAACATTGTATACGTGTCTATGGTATCTCAAGATTACATAATATACAATACAAGTTGATTAAGTTATGGTTGGAATAGATTTGTTACCAATTTTCACGTAGCTAAAATGAGAAAAATTATCCAATCTTGTTTTACCCGTAACTTCTTCATTTTAAATCCGTTTTGAGTGAATCAAATTGCTATGGTTTCATATTGAACTCTATTTTATGAATCTAAACAGAAAAATTATAGGTTTATAGTCGGAAAAAAAGTTACAAGTCGTTTTTGTAAAGGTAGTAATTTCAGTCGAAAGAACGACGTCTAGATGACCATTTTTGAAAACATACTTCCACTTTGAGTTTAACCATAATTTTTGGATATAGTTTCATGTTCATAATTAAAATCATTTTCCCAGAATAACAACTTTTAAATCAAAGTTTATCATAGTTTTTAATTAACTAACCCAAAACAGCCCGCGGTGTTACTACGACGGCGTAAATCCGGTTTTACGGTGTTTTTCGTGTTTCCAGGTTTTAAATCATTAAGTTAGCATATAATATAGATATAGAACATGTCTTTAGTTGATTTTAAAAGTCAAGTTAGAAGGATTAACTTTTGTTTGCGAACAAGTTTAGAATTAACTAAACTATGTTCTAGTGATTACAAGTTTAAACCTTCGAATAAGATAGCTTTATATGTATGAATCGAATGATGTTATGAACATCATTACTACCTTAGGTTCCTTGGATACTGGAAAAGAGAAAAGTGGATCGAGCTTCAATGGATCCTTGGATGGCTCGAAGTTCTTGAAGCAGAATCATGACACGAAAACAAGTTCAAGTAAGATCATCACTAGAAATAAGATTGTTATAGTTATAGAAATTGAACCAAAGTTTGAATATGATTATTACCTTGTATTAGAATGATAACCTACTGTAAGAAATAAAGATTTCTTGAGGTTGGATGATCACCTTACAAGATTGGAAGTGAGCTAGCAAACTTGAAAGTATTCTTGATTTTATGAAACTAGAACTTTTGGAATTTATGAAGAACACTTAGAACTTGAAGATAGAACTTGAGAGAGATCAATTAGATGAAGAAAATTGAAGAATGAAAGTGTTTGTAGGTGTTTTTGGTCGTTGGTGTATGGATTAGATATAAAGGATATGTAATTTTGTTTTCATGTAAATAAGTCATGAATGATTACTCATATTTTTGTAATTTTATGAGATATTTCATGCTAGTTGCCAAATGATGGTTCCCACATGTGTTAGGTGACTCACATGGGCTGCTAAGAGCTGATCATTGGAGTGTATATACCAATAGTACATACATCTAAAAGCTGTGTATTGTACGAGTACGAATACGGGTGCATACGAGTAGAATTGTTGATGAAACTGAACGAGGATGTAATTGTAAGCATTTTTGTTAAGTAGAAGTATTTTGATAAGTGTCTTGAAGTCTTTCAAAAGTGTATGAATACATATTAAAACACTACATGTATATACATTTTAACTGAGTCGTTAAGTCATCGTTAGTCGTTACATGTAAATGTTGTTTTGAAACCTTTAGGTTAACGATCTTGTTGAATGTTGTTAACCCATTGTTTATTATAAAAAATGAGATATTAAATTGTTATATTATCATTATATTATGATATATAATATATCTCAGTATGATGTATATACAGTTAAATGTCGTTACAACGATAATCGTTACATATATGTCTCGTTTCGAAATCATTAAGTTAGTAGTCTTATTTTTACATATGTATTTCATTATTAATACACTTAATAATATATTTACTTATTATTTAACATAATTAACCAAGTGTATCAATATCTTAATATGATTCATATGTACCTAGTAAGACGTTGTTATAACGATAATCGTTATATATATCGTTTTCGAGTTTCTTAAATTAATAGTCTCATTTTTATGTATATAACTCATTGTTAAAATACCTAATGAGAAACATACTTATAATAAAAACATGTTAACTATATATATAACCATATATATGTCATCGTATAGTTTTTACAAGTTTTAACGTTCGTGAATCACCGGTCAACTTGGGTGGTCAATTGTCTATATGAAACATATTTCAATTAATCAAGTCTTAACAAGTTTGATTGCTTAACATGTTGGAAACATTTAATCATGTAAATATCAATCTCAATTAATATATATGAATATGGAAAAGTTCGGGTCACTACACATTTGACTCTTCATTATTATTAGGTGAGTCAATGGGACTTGTTCTAGAGGTAGACATCTATCACATAATATCAAACGCGTTAAGAGATTAATATATCACATAATATTCACATGTTAAAAATATATAGTTTCCAACAAAATTTGTTAAGCAATCATTTTTCAAGTAAACACGGTCGAAGTCCATACTCACTAATGCATCCTAACAAACTCGATAAGACACACTAATGCAAAATTCTGGTTCTCTAAGACCAACGCTCGGATACCAACTGAAATGTCCCGTTCTTATTGATTAAAAACGTTCCATATTAATTGATTTCGTTGCGAGGTTTTGACCTCTATATGAGACGTTTTTCAAAGACTGCATTCATTTTAAAACAAACCATAACCTTTATTTCATCAATAAAGGTTTAAAAAGCTTTACGTAGATTATCAAATAATGATAATCTAAAATATCATGTTTACACACGACCATTACATAATGGTTTACAATACAAATATGTTACAATAAAATAAGTTTCTTGAATGCAGTTTTTACACAATATCATACAAGCATGGACTCCAAATCTCGTCCTTATTTAAGTATGCGACAGCGGAAGCTCTTAATAATCACCTGAGAATAAACGTGCTTAAAACGTCAACAAAAATGTTGGTGAGTTATAGGTTTAACCTATATATATCAAATCATAATAATAGACCACAAGATTTCATATTTCAATACACATCCCATACAAAGAGATAAAAATCATTCATATGGTGAACACCTGGTAACCGACATTAACAAGATGCACATATAAGAATATCCCCATCATTCCGGGACACCCTTCGGATATGATATAAATTTCGAAGTACTAAAGCATCCAGTACTTTGGATGGGGTTTGTTAGGACCAATAGATCTAAATTTAGGATTCGCGTCAATTAGGGTGTCTGTTCCCTAATTCTTAGATTACCAGACTTAATAAAAAGGGGCATATTCGATTTCGATAATTCAACCATAGAATGTAGTTTCACGTACTTGTGTCTATTTTGTAAATCATTTATAAAACCTGCATGTATTCTCATCCCAAAAATATTAGATTTTAAAAGTGGGACTATAACTCACTTTCACAGATTTTTACTTCGTCGGGAAGTAAGACTTGGCCACTGGTTGATTCACGAACCTATAACAATATATACATATATATCAAAGTATGTTCAAAATATATTTACAACACTTTTAATATATTTTGATGTTTTAAGTTTATTAAGTCAGATGTCCTCGTTAGTAACCTACAACTAGTTGTCCACAGTTAGATGTACAGAAATAAATCGATAAATATTATCTTGAATCAATCCACGACCCAGTGTATACGTATCTGAGTATTGATCACAACTCAAACTATATATATTTTGGAATCAACCTCAACCCTGTATAGCTAACTCCAACATTCACATATAGAGTGTCTATGGTTGTTCCGAAATATATATAGATGTGTCGACATGATAGGTCGAAACATTGTATACGTGTCTATGGTATCTCAAGATTACATAATATACAATACAAGTTGATTAAGTTATGGTTGGAATAGATTTGTTACCAATTTTCACGTAGCTAAAATGAGAAAAATTATCCAATCTTGTTTTACCCATAACTTCTTCATTTTAAATCCGTTTTGAGTGAATCAAATTGCTATGGTTTCATATTGAACTCTATTTTATGAATCTAAACAGAAAAAGTATTGGTTTATAGTTGGAAAAATAGGTTACAAGTCGTTTTTGTAAAGGTAGTCATTTCAGTCGAAAGAACGACGTCTAGATGACCATTTTAGAAAACATACTTCCACTTTGAGTTTAACCATAATTTTTGGATATAGTTTCATGTTCATAATAACAATCATTTTCTCAGAATAACAACTTTTAAATCAAAGTTTATCATAGTTTTTAATTAACTAACCCAAAACAGCCCGCGGTGTTACTACGACGGCGTAAATCCGGTTTTACGGTGTTTTTCGTGTTTCCAGGTTTTAAATCATTAAGTTAGCATATAATATATATATAGAACATGTGTTTAGTTGATTTTAAAAGTCAAGTTAGAAGGATTAACTTTTTTTTGCGAACAAGTTTAGAATTAACTAAACTATGTTCTAGTGATTACAAGTTTAAACCTTCGAATAAGATAGCTTTATATGTATGAATTGAATGATGTTATGAACATCATTACTACCTTAAGTTCCTTGGATAAACCTACTGGAAAAGAGAAAAATGGATCTAGCTTCAACGGATCCTTGGATGGCTCGAAGTTCTTGAAGCAGAATCATGACACGAAAACAAGTTCAAGTAAGATCATCACTTGAAATAAGATTGTTATAGTTATAGAAATTGAACCAAAGTTTGAATATGATTATTACCTTGTATTAGAATGATAACCTACTGTAAGAAACAAAGATTTCTTGAGGTTGGATGATCACCTTACAAGATTGGAAGTGAGCTAGCAAACTTGAAAGTATTCTTGATTTTATGTAACTAGAACTTGTAGAATATATGAAGAACACTTAGAAATTGAAGATAGAACTTGAGAGAGATCAATTAGATGAAGAAAATTGAAGAATGAAAGTGTTTGTAGGTGTTTTTGGTCGTTGGTGTATGGATTAGATATAAAGGATATGTAATTTTGTTTTCATGTAAATAAGTCATGAATGATTACTCATATTTTTGTAAGTTTATGAGACATTTCATGCTAGTTGCCAAATGATGGTTCCCACATGTGTTAGGTGACTCACATGGGCTGCTAAGAGCTGATCATTGGAGTGTATATACCAATAGTACATACATCTAAAAGCTGTGTATTGTACGAGTATGAATACGGGTGCATACGAGTAGAATTGTTGATGAAACTGAACGAGGATGTAATTGTAAGCATTTTTGTTAAGTAGAAGTATTTTGATAAGTGTATTTAAGTCTTTCAAAAGTGTATAAATACATATTATAACACTACATGTATATACATTTTAACTGAGTCTTTAAGTCATCGTTAGTCGTTACATGTAAGTGTTGTTTTGAAACCTTTAGGTTAACGATCTTGTTAAATGTTGTTAACCCAATGTTTATAATATCAAATGAGATTTTAAATTATTATATTATCATGATATTATCATGTATGAATATCTCTTAATATGATATATATACATTAAATGTCTTTACAACGATAATTGTTACATATATGTCTCGTTTAAAAATCATTAAGTTAGTAGTCTTGTTTTTACATATGTAGTTCATTGTTAATATACTTAATGACATGTTTACTTATCATAGTATCATGTTAACTATATATATATCCATATATATGTCATCATATAGTTTTTACAAGTTTTAACGTTCGTGAATCACCGGTCAACTTGGGTGGTCAATTGTCTATATGAAACATATTTCAATTAATCAAGTCTTAACAAGTTTGATTGATTAACATGTTGGAAACAATTAATCATGTAAATATCAATCTCAATTAATATATATAAACATGGAAAAGTTCGGGTCACTACATATGCGTTAATGCAGTCAAGGGTTTTGCTATTTTGGAGAAATCTTGGATGAATCTTCTGTAGTAACCAGCCAATCCTAAAAATTGACGTATATACTTCAGAGTTTTTAGGGTTTTCCACTTTTCAACGGTTTCGATCTTTACCGGGTCCACCTGGATACCTTCTTTGTTCACTATGTGACCGAGGAATTGAACTTCTTCCAACCAAAATGCACACTTTGAAAACTTAGCGTACAATTTTTCTTTCCTCAATACTTCTAGCACTTTTCTCAAATGTTCTTCGTGCTCTTGATCATTCTTTGAGTAAATAAGTATGTCATCGATGAAAACAATGACAAACTTGTCAAGATATGGCCCACACACTCGGTTCATAAGGTCCATGAACATAGCTGGTGCGTTAGTCAATCCAAATGGCATAACCATAAACTCGTAATGACCTTAACGCATCCTAAAAGCAGTTTTTGGAATATCAACCTCCTTTACTCGCATTTGATGATATCCAGAACGTAAATCGATTTTTGAATAAACTGACGAGCCTTGTAGTTGATCAAATAAGTCGTCAATTCTCGGCAGTGGATAACGGTTTTTGATGGTAAGTTTATTCAACTCTCTGTAGTCAATACACAACCTAAATGTACCATCCTTCTTCTTGACAAATAAAACAGGAGCTCCCCATGGTGATGTGCTTGGTCGAATGAAACCACGTTCTAATAGTTCTTGCAGTTGGTTTTGCAGTTCTTTCATCTCGCTGGGTGCGAGTCTGTAAGGAGCACGAGCTATTGGTGCAGCTCCTGGTACAAGGTCTATTTGAAATTCAACGGATCGATGTGGGGGTAATCCCGGTAATTCTTTCAGAAATACATCGGGAAATTCTTTTGCAACGGGAACATCATTGATGCTCTTTTCTTTAGTTTGTACATTCTCGACGTGTGCTAGAACAGCATAGCAACCTTTTCTTATTAGTTTTTGTGCCTTCAAATTACTAATAATATGTAGCTTCGTGTTGCCCTTTTCTCCGTACACCATTAAGGGTTCTCCTTCTTCTCGTATAATGCGAATCGCATTTTTGTAACATACGATCTCTGCTTTCATCTCCTTCAGCCAGTCCATGCCAACTATTACATCAAAACTCCCTAACTCTACTGGTATCAAAATCAATCTTAAATATTTCACTACCCAGTTTAATTTCTCGATTCCGGCATATATAATCTGCTGAAATTAATTTACCGTTTGCTAATTCGAGTAAAAATTTACTATCCAACGGTGTCAATGGACAATTTAATTTAGCACAAAAATCTCTACTCATATAGCTTCTATCCGCACCCGAATCAAATAAAACATAAGCCTATTTATTGTCAATAAGAAACGTACCCGTAATAAGCTCCGGGTCTTCCTGTGCCTCTGCCGCATTAATATTGAAAACTCTTCCGCGGCCTTGTCCATTCGTGTTCTCCTGGTTCGGGAAATTTCTAATAATGTGGCCCGGTTTTCCACATTTATAACAAACTACATTGGCATAACTTGCTCCGACACTACTTGCTCCGCCATTACTCGTTCTGACACCATTTGTTCCTTTCGTTCTGTTAACCCCTGGTCCGTAGACCTCACACTTCGCCGCGCTATGACCATTTCTTTTACACTTGTTGCAAAATTTGGTGCAGAACCCCGAGTGATACTTTTCACACCTTTGGCATAGCTGCTTCTGATTGTTGTTGTTGTTGCGGTTGTTATTGTTGTTGGGATGATTGTTGTAGTTGTTGTTGTTGTTGTTGTTGTTGTTGTTGTTGTGCCGTTTGTTGTAGTTGCGATTGATGTTGCGATTGTTGGGATAGTTGTTGTTGTTTTGGTGACTCTTATCACCGTTTTCCTCCCACTTTCTTTTGACTAACTTCACATTGGCCTATTCGGCCGCCTGTTCTTTAATTCTTCCATCAATCTGGTTCACTAGTTTGTGAGCCATTCTACATGCCTTTTGTATGGAGGCAGGCTCGTGTGAACTTATATCTTCTTGGATTCTCTCCGGTAACCCTTTCACAAACGCATCGATCTTCTCTTCCTCATCTTCGAACGCTCTCGGACACAATAGGCACAATTCTATGAATCGTCTTTCGTACGAAGTAATATCGAATCCCTGTGTTTGTAACCCTCTAAGTTCTGACTTAAGCTAATTGACCTCGGTTCTGGGATGGTACTTCTCGTTCATCAAGTGCTTGAATGCTGACCACGGTAGCGCGTAAGCAGCATCTTGTCCCACTTGCTCTAGATAGGTATTCCACCATGTTAACGCAATACCTGTGAAGTTATGCGTAGCATACTTCACTTTTTCTCCTTCAGCACACTTACTTATGGAAAACACCGATTCAACTTTCTCGGTCCACCGTTTTAATCCGATTGGGCCTTCGGTCCCATCAAATTCTGAAGGTTTGCAGGAAGTGAATTCCTTGTAGGAGCATCCTACACGATTTCTTGCGCCGTTATCTGTATTGCTAGATTTAGAGTTATTGTTGGTATGTAGCGCGGCCTGTACTGCGGCTATGTTTGAAGCAAGAAAGGCACGAAATTCCTCTTCGCTCATATTCAAGGTGTGTCGAGTAGTCTGTGCCATTTCCTTCAAAATAGTCAAATGAAACAATTTAATCATACAGAATATTAAGAGTAGTCAATAGTATCTCGTAGCATAATATGAACTCATTTATAAAAGCTTTTTCTTCATATTAGCGTTTTATAAGTTTAAATTCGGGTACTACCTACCTGTTAAGTTCATACTTAGTAGCTAATATACAATTCAACTACTACAATTCCATATGAAAAACTGATTATAATAATATATCACATACAAATATTCTTCAAACTTACAACTTCGCTATATTATATATAACATGAAATATAGTACACTATGATACAGGACAGTTTTGAAGATAAATCTAGTTAATACTCAAGTTGTTCAGCAAAGAAAATAAAGACACTTAATTCATAAGTCCAGAAACAAGTCATGCATTCTGGTTTTACTAAGACGACTTCCCATCCTTGGTCTTGTGGAAAATAACCGTTATGACCATCGGCTAGGCAGCATGTTGTAATGTCATCAAAAGGACGAGGGTTTCGTAATGTCCAACAGCCCCGTAATAATCTAAAAACCTTGTTTCTCACCCCAAATACTGAATCCGTCACTTGTGGGAAGGTTTTATTTAAAAGTTGCAATCCAATGTTCTTTTTCTCACTTTGGTAAGAAGCGAACATCACTAACCCGTAAGCATAACATGCTTCTTTATGTTGCATGTTAGAAGCTCTTTCTAATTCACAAAATCCTATGTTGGGATATGTTGAGTCAAAATAGGTTCTTAACCCGTAGCATAAAATTGCATTTGGGTTCCCCGCATTTAACGCTTTAAAGAAAACACGGCGTAAATTACGGTCTCCCCAATGTGGTATACCCCACCTATCAAAGGAAAGCCTTTTATAAACTAAGGCATTTTTGGAAAGTCTTTCAAATGTTTGACAAGTTAATTTCGCCATAACTAAATGTGCTGATGAATTCTGACCGACTCTAGACAAGATTTCCTCAATCATATCCTCTGGTAGGTCTTCTAAAATATTCGGTTGTCTACGCTTAACGTCCATTTTGTTTTTATACTATAAAATAGACAAGGATTAGATTCGTAAAAGATAATTAACAAACAATGCAAGAAATTTTTACATAGAACATAAAAGTACAAGCACACTACAATACATATAATACACAACATGATTACAACCTTCTAATCTGAATCACTGGTTTCTTCTTCTTCGGACTTGGTTCGTTTTCCTAATTTTCTAGGAATATATGGTGTTCCTCTAATACGAGCCGTCGTTTTCCACAATGGTTTAGAAAAACCCGGTGGTTTAGAGGTTCCCGGGTCATTGTTACATTTTAGGAAATACGGATGTTGTAGATACATATAAAGTTCATCGGGGTTGGAATCGGGTTTCTCTATTTTTATACCTTTTCCCTTATTATTTTCTTTCGCTTTATTAAATTGGGTCGAAGTAATTTCTATAACATCATCGGAATCCTCAACGGGATCCGATTCATCGGAAAATTGGTAATCTTCCCAATATTTTGCTTCCTCGGCGGAAACACCATTGACCATTATTAACTTTGGTCTGTTGGTTGAGGATTTTCTTTTATTTAATCGATTTACTATAGGTATCAATATTTCTTCCTCTGGAACCTCTTCTTCTGGTTCCTTCCTCTTCCGATTCCTCCTCTTCTGGTTCATCTTCTTCCGGTTCCTCCTCTTCCGGTTCTTCTTCTTCCGGTTCCTCTTCGGGAATTTGTGAATCTTCCCAAAATATATTTGACTCTTCATTATTATTAGGTGAATCAATGGGATTTGTACTAGAGGTAGACATCTATCACACAATATCAAACACGTTAAGAGATTAATATATCACATAATATTTACATGTTAATAATATATAGTTTCCAACAAAAAAATGTTAAGCAATCGTTTTTGAAGAAAAACACGGTCGAAGTCCAGACTCACTAATGCATCCTAACAAACTCGGTAAGAAACACTAATGCAATTTTCTGGTTCTCTAAGACCAACGCTCGGATATCAACTGAAATGTCCCGTTCATATTGATTATAAACGTTCCATATTTATTAATTTCGTTGCGAGATTTTGACCTCTATATGAGACGTTTTTCAAAGACTACATTCATTTTTAAAACAACCATAACCTTTATTTTATCAATAAAGGTTTTAAAAACATTACGTAGATTATCAAATAATGATAATCTAAAATATATTGTTTACACACGACCATTACATAATGGTTTACAATAGAAATATATTACATCGACATATGTTTCTTGAATGCAGTTTTTACACAATATCAAACAAACATTGACTCCCAATCTTTTCTTTATTTTAGTATGCAACAGCAGAAGCTCTTAATATTCACCTGAGAATAAACATGCTTTAAACGTCAACAAAAAATGTTGGTGAGTTATAGGTTTAACCTATATATATCAAATCGTAACAATAGACCACAAGATTTCATATTTCAATACACATCCCATACATAGAGATAAAAATCATTCATATGGTGAACACCTGGTAACCGACATTAACAAGATGCATATATAAGAATATCCCCATCATTCCGGGACACCCTTCGGATATGATATAAATTTTGAAGTACTAAAGCATCCGGTACTTTGGATGGGGTTTGTTAGGCCCAATAGATCTATCTTTAGGATTCGCGTCAATTAGGGTGTCTGTTCCCTAATTCTTAGATTACCAGACTTAATAAAAAGGGGCATATTCGATTTTGATAATTCAACCATAGAATGTAGTTTCACGTACTTGTGTCTATTTTGTAAATCATTTATAAAACCTGCATGTATTCTCATTCCAAAAATATTAGATTTTAAAAGTGGGACTATAACTCACTTTCACAGATATTTCCTTCCTCGGAAATAAGACTTAGCCACGGATCGATCCACGAACCTATACAAATATGTACATATATATATATATATATATATATATATATATATATATATATATATATATATATATATATATATATATATATATATATATATATATATATATATATATATATATATATCAAAGTATGATCAAAATATAATTACAACCATTTTTATTATGTTTTAAAGATTTGAGTGTATTAAGTCAGCTGTCCTCGTTAGTAACCTACAACTAGTTGTCCATAATTAGATGTACAGAAATAAATCAATATATATTATCTTGAATCAATCCATGACCCAGTGTATACACGTCTCAGGCTAGATCACAACTCAAACTATATATATTTTTGGAATCAACCTCAACCCTGTATAGCTAACTCCAACATTACTGCATATAGAGTGTCTATGGTTGTTCCAAATAATATATATAGATGGATCGATATGATATGTCAAAACATTTGCATACGTGTCTATGGTATCCCAAGATTACATAATATATTATAATACATGTATAATACAATATAAGTTAGCTAGGATATGATTAATATAGATTTGTTACCAATTTTCATGTAGTTACAACAAGCAAAAATAACTAATCTTGTTTTACCCATAACTTCTTCATTTTAAATCCGTTTTGAGTGAATCAAATTGATATGGTTTCACATTGAACTTAACTTTATGAATATATACAGAAAAAGTATAAGTTTATAGTCAGAATTACAGGTTACAAGTCGTTTTTGTAAAGGTAGTCATTTCAGTCGAAAGAACGACGTCTAGATGACCATTTTGGAAAACATACTTCCACTTTGAGTTTAACCATGATTTTTGGATATAGTTTTATGTTCATAAGAAAAATCATTTTCCCAGAAGAAAAACTTTTAAATCAAAGTTTATCATAGTTTTTAATTATCCAAACCAAAATAGCTCCCGGTTTCACTACGACGGCGTATATCCGATTTTATGGTGTTCATCGTGTTTTCAGGTTTTAAATCATTAAGTTAGCATATAATATAGATATAGAACATGTGTTTAGTTGATTTTAAATGTCAAGTTAGACGGATTAACTTTTTTTTGCGAACAAGTTTAGAATTAACTAAACTATGTTCTAGTGATTATAAGATTAAACCTTCGAATAAGATAGCTTTATATGTATGAATTGAATGATTTTATGAACATCATTACTTCCTTAAGTTTTCTGGATAAAACTACTGGAAATGAAAAAAATGGATCTAGCTTCAAAGGATCCTTGGATGGCTTGAAAGTTCATGAAACAGAATCATGACACGAAAACAGTTCAAGTAAGATTTTCACTCGAAATAAGATTGTTATAGTTGTAGAAATTGAATCAAAGTTTGAATATGAATATTACCTTGAATTAGAAATATAACCTACTATAAATAACAAAGGTTCCTTGATCTTAGATGATTACTTGGAATGGATTAGAAAGCTTGAAAGTAGACTTGCAAACTTGGAAGTATTCTTGATTTTTATGAAGATAGAACTTGAGAGAGATCACTTAGATGAAGAAAATTGAAGAATGAAAGTGTTTGTAGGTGTTTTTTGTCGTTGGTATATGGATTAGATATAAAGGATGTGTAATTTTGTTTTCATGTAAATAAGTCATGAATGATTACTCATATTTTTGTAATTTTATGAGATATTTCATGCTAGTTGCCAAATGATGGTTCCCACATGTGTTAGGTGACTCACATGGGCTGCTAAGAGCTGATCATTAGAGTGTATATACCAATAGTACATACATCTAAAAGCTGTGTATTGTACGAGTACGAATACGGGTGCATACGAGTAGAATTGTTGATGAAACTGAACGAGGATGTAATTGTAAGCATTTTTGTTAAGTAGAAGTATTTTGATATGTGTCTTGAAGTCTTTCAAAATTGTAAGAATACATATCAAAACACAACACGCATATACATTCTAATGGAGTCGTTAAGTCTTCGTTAGTCGTTACATGTAAGTGTTGTTTTGAAACCTTTAAGTTAACGATCTCAATTAATGTTGTTAACCTAATGTTTATTATATTAAATGAGATGTTAAATTATTATATTATCATGATATTATGATGTATGAATATCTCTTAATATGATATATACATTAAAATATCGTTACAACGATAATCGTTACATATAAGTCTCATTTCATAATTCTTGGGTTAGTAGTCTTGTTTTTCAATATGTAGTTCATTGTTAACACACTTAATGATATATTTAAATATCATTTTATCATGTTAAATATAGTGTATCAATATCTTAATATGATACATATGTATTTAGTAGACGTTATCATAACGATAATCGTTATATATATCATTTCGAGTTTCTTAACTTAGTATTCTCATTTCTTATGTATATCACACATTGTTAATATACTTAGTGCGATACTTACTCATCATAATCTTATGTCAACCATATATATATGTCTATATATATACCACAACATGAAGTTTTTACAATTTTGTAATGTTTGTGAATCGCCGGTCAACATGGGTGATCAATTGTCTATATGAAACTTATTTCATTTAATCAAGTCTTAACAAGTTTGATTTCTTAACGCGTTGGAAACATTTAGTCATGTAAATATAAATCTCAATTAATATATATAAACATGGAAAAGTTCGGGTCACTACACTAATGACCTCAAATGTCAAGACACTATCCAGGAGTCTTGATGTTAGGGTCGTTCTAGGGTGATCTCGAGAATTTCAGCACAATCTGAAACTCAAGGTTATGCGCCGCCAAATGATACTCCATCTGGCGGCGCATATTAATGATTTTAAAAAGCGTATTTAATGAAGTGACATTAGATTCAAGTTTATATGCATTATACATAATTACATTGAGAGTGAAATAAAACACCTTAAAACAACATGTACCATGCTAAGTCATTCATACACAAAACGAATAATATGAATGAAATTTAAAACGGTCAAAATCGAAAAAAGACAAAATTGATGGCTTTCGAGGTCTCGTTTCGAAAAATATTTGGGACAAACTGCCTACGGAAGTTTTCTAACAGATAGATCCCAAAAAAATACACGATTCGAAAAAAAATGGTGACTCAATCGGAGCTACGAGTCAAAAGATACGATAGATCTAACATTTTGCCCAGAGACACAAAACACTAAGCACCACGAACCGTCGGTGATGTTTGGTGCGTGGTGCAATTTTGAGAGGAAAGATGTATTTTTCGAAATCTAGACGACCTCGAATGGCAAGAACGTTCAGGGAGTCTTGCTCGTTCGGCCGTTTTAGGGTGATCTTGAGAATTTCAGCACAATCTGAAACCCAAGGTTATGCGCCGCCAAATGCTACTCCATCTGGCGGCGCATACTAATGATTTAAAAAATCGTGTTTAATGAAGTGATACTATATTCAAATTTATACCCGTTATACATAATTACATTGCGAGTGAAATAATACGCCTTAAAATGATATATACGATGCTAAGTCATGCATAAACAAAACTAATAATAAGATATAAATTGAAAACGTTCAAAGAGAACAATAAAAATGAGTAAAATGTCTTTTTTCGACATCCTAACGACCTTGAATGTCAAGACACTATCCAGGAGTCATGATGTTAGGGTCGTTCTAGCGTGATCTCGAGAATTTCAGCACAATCTGAAACCCAAGGTTATGCGCCGCCAAATGGTACTCCATCTGGCGATGCATATTAATGATTTTAAAAAACATATTTAATGAAGTGACATTAGATTCAAATTTATATGCATTATACATAATTACATTGAGAGTGAAATAAAAGACCTTAAAACAATATGTACCATTCTAAGTCATTCATACACAAAAGGAATAATATGAATGAAATTCAAAACGGTCAAAAATAAAAAAAAGGCAAAATTGAAGGATTTCGAGGTCTCGTTTCGAAAAATATTTGGGACAAACCGCCTACGGCAGTTTGCCAACAGATAGATCCCGAAAAAATACACGATTTGAAAAAAAAAACGGTGACTCTATCGGAGCTACGAGTCAAAAGATACGATAGATCTAACATTATGGCCAGAGACACAAAACACTAAGCACCACCGTCGGTGGTGTTTGGTGCGTGGTGCGATTTCGAGAGGAAAGATGTATTTTTGAAAACTAGACGACCTTGAATGGCAAGAACGTTCAGGGAGTCTTGCTCGTTCGGCCGTTTTAGGGTGATCTTGAGAATTTCAGCAAAATCTGAAACCCAAGGTTATGCGCCGCTAAATGGTACTCCATCTGGCGGCGCATACTAATGATTTAAAAAAATGTGTTTAATGAGGTGATAGTATAATAAAATTTATACCCGTTATGCATAATTACATTGCGAGTGAAATAATAGGCCTTAAAACGATATATACCATGCTAAGTCATGCATACACAAAACTAATAATAAGATATAAATTGAAAACATTCAAAGAGAACAATAAAAATGAGTAAAATGTCATTTTTCGGCATCCTAACGACCTCGAATGTCAAGACACTATCCAGGAGTCTTGATGTTTGGGTCGTTCTAGGGTGATCTCGAGAATTTCAGCACAATCTGAAACCCAAGGTCATTGATGAAACATGACTAGGAACTTCGAGATCAACAGGTTTAATTCACACAAAGGCGGAATTAGTGAATCAAACCAATCGAAGTGAATATGGGTAGCTTTTTGGGATTAAATTAGTCAAACCACAACAAGGATTGTGATTAGATTAATGCCTAGAGCTATTATTCAATACCATGAGTGATTTGGGTTGAGAGAGAATCGGATCAGGTGAACCAGATCTGAGTGATTGTGTGTGAGAGAGGCTTAACCTAAAATGAAGAACATAAGACTTTATATACCCATGCTATTGACTCACCCGTACAAGTCATCCATCACACGTGCGAGTTGGCTTCATCAGCTGTACGGGTGATCACTCACTCGTGTCTTCTCATTCAGGTTATAATTATGACTTAGCTCAGCATCAACCGTGCGTATGAGCCTGTCAGCTGTACGAGTGATACTTCACTCGTACATCTGTCTAAGTCTATCAAAGTCAAACATCCATATCGCGTTCCTGCAGTACCTGTAACCACATACAAACACAGATAGGATAATAACAAGCGATCTTGGTATCCCATAAACTGAAGTACCTGCAATGGACGTAGGTTAGATGTCTAGGGACTTTACATAAAATGCATCAACAACTCCCCCTAGGACCTAGACCATCGATTACAATAAAGTAAACGTCCATGAAATATATATAAGTCCAAAAGTAGCATCAGTCTAATTACATTTTCAGATTCTCTCTCTCTCCAAAATACATCATCATCAAAAACAAAGACAAACAAACAAAAAAAATTACAAACTAGCATCACAGTATCCGACACACATCAGCTGGCTTGAACTTGGTGCGAGTGATATAGTCACACGTGTCACTGTTAACACGTTTGAGCAGTAATATGGTTTCAGACAAGGTACACGGCTGATGCAGAAATTCTAAACGAGTGAATCAACCGTGTGGTGACTCGTGCAGTTAATCACACGTGTCAGCTCTTGCAGACGAGTGATCAATAAAATCAAGACAAACGAGTGAGTTCAAAGGTACACACGGTTGATCATCAACCGTGCACTAACTCGTGCGAGTCATGCCTCACGCGTGCGAGTGATGTCACTCGTGCATGTCTGATGAAACCGAATATTAAATGCACTTTTTAAATTAACGGGATCACATGTTTGATCGTTTTATGTGTCAATTTACATCACAATAGCAAGTGTAAGTATCGTTTAACTCAAAACAATCATAGATATACATCAAAACGAGCTTCAATTTCATGAAATTCGAGTTAAGAACCCTTAGGGTTTCGACACATTAAAACACAAAATTAACTAACTTAAACTCGATGAAATCATACCTAATAGGTGGCGCTGGATTCGTCTAAGTATGCTTAACGTTCGTTGCAAAAGAATGCTTGATCGGTGATAATCGAAAATAGAGAGAGAAAAAGTATTGGGTGCACAAGTGTGAGATGTTGAGCTCATCACCCCTATTTATACTCTCGTGATCAATCGTGCGGTTGATCACACGATCCACCATCAAACGCACGTCTCATCTAGATCACACGTGCGTGTGACCCAATTGTCTTAGGACAAGTTGATCAGGGTCATCCGTACGGTTAACCTCAAACGTGTGGTCAATCGTACGGTTCACACATCAAACGTGTGAGTGAGCACTTAGGCAATTTCAAAACTTCAAAAATTCTGCAACCTTAGGATTTCGACTCGTTCGGCAATCTTAGATCTAACAAGCACTTTCAACTTGAGTCGAAAATCACTAAACCTTCAAGAAATTATCATTAACACTTAGGCAGATAAGATCCTAACCTAAACAAGGTTATTACTCTAATCAATCTGTGATCCAAGAGTAAGTCCTACAGTGTAATGTCAACTTAAGTTCTTTAGCAATCTAAAACATCAATGTCCTTCAAACAGTCACAAACTCTACAAACTTCTATCTCATGGATTTGGTGGCCCAATATCTTGATCTCAACAAAGTTCTTTCAGATGTCGTTATGCACTCAGAGGATAATCAGAAAAACAAGGAAATGATAAAATCTTTATGGATTTTCTAATGCAAAATGTCATGCAACTAAAATTATGCAAATGAAAGACATTCTATCATGAAATGCAATAACATGCAAGCCAAAATCTTTTTGTTGTTTTATAGTTTATAATGCAAACAAAATAACAGAACAGATATATAAGACATACAATTCCACATTCTTTTTGTGAGCAAGATGATTTACAATTTTTAAAAAAATGGATCAGAATTGACATATTGAATCAATTTCTGTCGTTCATTCCTAATTATCCAATCTATATCTATTATCATGCAATTACTGATATCAATCCTCATTAAACATGAACATATTCATTCCGGACACATCGACAATCATGTTGGCATTAATTACTTGAACACTATAAAGCAATGATTTTTGAGATCATGCTAAGTTCATTAATCCTTGATTCTTCCATCACTTATGATTGTGCATTTTTATTAGGTTGTCAATTTATTACAAGTAACTTTCCGTTATCTCTTTCCATGTACTTCATTTAAACTGAACAGGATGGTTCTCACGGCATTTTGAATAACCCTGTCAGCCTTTGGCTTCTACCAATGTGTTGACAATCTTTAATCTAGTTGGCTCGGCTGATCTCGGAGTATATTGGATTATCCAAATAGGGGCACTATTTACCGTGGGGATTGGTCTACAGTTAAAGCAGACTTTCCTGATGACCAGTCGTCACACGAAATAAATCTCGAGGCCCTTAACTTCTTTATGTTCAAGTTGTCATGGAAAACAGAATCGAAAGTTAAACTTTCATATATATATTTAATTAGAGTATATCTAGGTAAGTATCTTTCCAACTTACAGTCTTAATAGATATAACTCTATATTACAGACGACAAGAATCTTGATAGTTCAGTGTGAACGTCGTGATTAAACAATTCAAGCTGCGCGGGGGCTTCACACTAAGAATGATTTGAGTTCTTTATGAGCACATCATGAATTAGCATTCTTCATACTTTCAGGACTTTGCCATCTTGATACGCCAATTTTATTGACATTGATTTTCTTTTGATATTTTATTTTTCAGCATATCACTGTCTTTCGATATATTGATTTTGAACGCCATCATGAATGGATTTCCCATTTTTATGCATGAACTCATGTTTCTTTGTTGTGTGCTCAGATCACTCGAAGGTGTTCTCCCTTAAATGCTTAAACGGTCCGCAATAAGGAGTTATACTTTTCGACCTTAAGTGAGAAGGGACATTTAGTTTCGACATAAACTAATTTTCTCTGTATCTTCAGGGTTTAGTTTCGATTATTAAGTCTCAGGCCCGTGACAACATGGTATGCACCAGCTAAACAGATAATCCTCAACCCCTTAAATGAACTATTGAATGTCCCATTCATAACTGTGAAGCTGAATTGGTAGAGCAACGTTGAATATTGCTTGGGGACATCCAACACCAACTTTCTCTAACAATTATCAATTATGATAGGGGATGCTCTCAATCGACTGTTGAGTTCCTCAACAACTATCATTTCATACAGTTTCGGAGATAATTAGGTGATTACCTTCAAACGCTACAGATCGTCCATGACTTCTGAATCTTAGATGATCGTTATTCTTATTATGATTGTCTAAAGCCAAGAATTCATAAGTCACATCTATCAGTACATCACACAACAGATAGACATAAACATTCAAATCAGTCATTACTAATCAAATATATCAATTCTCAGTACAGTAATTTCTTCATCTCCAACATATTAATAAAAACAAGCTCATTTTCGGATTTTTCAACTTTTTAAGATTTCTGGTGAGGCATTTTTCACTTTTTAGGTATTTTCTGCTGATATACTCCCCCTAAAATGTTGAAATATAAAATCTTTTTATGTTTTAGCATTTTACCCAAACAGAAAATAAGTACAGACTAGCATGCAAACATGAAATAAATCATGCAAAGGAATGCAAACAGAAAGCAAAAATATGCAATACAGATAATTAAACAATTAAAAAATCTACAAGTCATGCATCCTACATGCAAAGTCTAAAAGCTTGACTAACCCTCATACAGAACATCCGAAATTACTTTGTGTCGATCAACAATGCCATTCATCTCTAGTAGGAGTAAGAACCTAGGTTTATCAAAAGCCTTAGCGAATAGGTCAGCCCTTTGGTCCTTAGTACCTATTCTCTTAACCTCAATAATCTTTTTCTCATGACAATCCCTAAGAAAATGATATTTAACACCTATGTGTTTACTCTTAGAATGTTGCACAGGATTCTTAGTAATTGCTATAGCAGCAGTATTATCAATATAAAGAAGATAGAAAGAGATTTTTAGCTCGTAATCGCGAAGTTGTTGTTGGATCCAAACAACTTGCAAACAAAAACTAGCAGCAGCTATATATTCAACTTCACACGTGGAAAGAGCAACTGCAGTTTGTTTCTTGCACTACCATGTCACCAGCCTTTCACCTAGAAATTGACATCCTCCTGATGTAGACTTATTGTTGATTATGCAACCAGCATAATCTGAATCGCTGTAAGCTACAAGATCAAACTTCTCATCATTCGAATACCAGATGCCGAGATTTGGCGAATGCAACAGATAACGTAGAATTATTTTAGCAGATGTAAGATGAACTGTATTCGGATTAACTTGATAACGAGCACACAGACATGTTGCGAACATAATATCTGTCCTGGACGCAGTGAGATACATGAGCGATCCGATGATTGCTCAATAATATTTAGGATCAACAGGTTCTCCTTCGCACTCAAGCAAAATACCATGATTCACAGCTAACGGAGTTGACACAGGACGTTCTTGAGTCATACCGAATCGTTCGAGTATATCATTTACATACTTTGCTTGATGAAGAAAAATACCATTACTAGTCTGTTCAACTTGTAAACCACGAAAGTAGTGTAAGAGACCCAATTTACTCATTTCGAACTCGTCCTTCATCACCTGTTCGAACTCATCAACGAGTTCCTGCTTAGTAGCACCGAAGATAATATCATCAACATAAATCTGGTCTAAAATAATGTCATCATCTTGAACTTTTGTGAATAGAGTACAGTCTACCGTGCCCATTTGGTATCTTTTTCAATCAGATAACTCGATAACCATCCGTACCAAGCTCTAGGAGCTTGATGTAAACCATAAAGGGCTCGACGTAATCGGTAAACTTTGTCAGGATGAAGATGATCTTCAAAACCCGGAGGTTGACTGACATATACTCTTTCATTTAGCTTGCCATACTGAAATGCACTCTTAACATCCATTTGATAAACTTTAAACTTCATAAAAGACGCGAAAATAAAGAAAATGCGAATCGCTTCCAATCTGGCAACAGGAGTGAAAACCTCATCGTAATCAAATTCAGGATCTTGCTGATAACCTTTAGCAACTAATCTTGCTTTGTTACGGGTAACATTGCCATCTTCGTCGAATTTGCACTTCCAAACCCATTTGAGGTTGATAACCTTCGCACCATGCGGCTTAGTAACTAACTTCCAAATATCTAGACGATGGAATTGCTGAATCTCTTCTTGCATAGCCATCACCCAATCAACATGCTTCAAAGCTTCTTTTGTTGTCTTTGGCTCTATTCTAGAAATATGACATGAATACTTGATATTGCTCTAAACATACATATTATTCGACGCAATATCACTCATATTTCACAGGCTTTTATCAATTGCGAAGACATTCTACGTATAATATTCAAGAAAAACGACAAAAGTGGACAAGAGTTGCTATTTGAAGATTCGACGATAAAACGATAGTTTTTACCAAATTTTATATCAAGAAAACGTTTATCCGAATTCAAGAACGAAGAAGTCTGAAGAAAAAGGTTACACACGTCGTCCAAAATGATATACATTAACACGAGATCAACAAAGAACAATTGAAGAAGAAAAAAATAAAATAAATAGAAAACTGGAAATTTGCCTTACACGAATCGTGTACTGTTACACGAATCGTGTAATATAACTGGTCTTACACGAATCGTGTGACCATACACGATTCGTGTAATGTTAGGCCAAAGTCACTGTTCGGATATCCAGAAGGTCGGCTGCTTTTTGGTTTTTAAACATTTCTTTTGACTCAATTGAAGACAGCAGGATTTCAACAAGTCTTTTTGACCAACTTTCATGTTTATAAAAGGAGTACGTTCAGAGATACAAAGAGACAGAGAATATTACATATCATTTAATATACACAATTACTATTGTCAATTTTATTACTTGTATCAGTAAATTTCAAGGTTCAATATTAGAATAGTTTCAATTATTAAGGGGGTATTGTTCGTGATAAAGGGTGTTATTGTACGCGTGAAAGGGGTGTTATTATTGTAATTTTTCTACCATTTGAAGTTAATGCAAGTGAAGATATTTTAGTAAGTTTACTCTGTTAAAATTAGTGTTATTATTATGCTTGCATATCTATATTTTTATGTGTCCCCTAGTGTAATGAATAGCTAAATTTCCCTAGTGTTTGCTTAAATGTAGAGCCCCTAGTGAAATGGATTGTTACCATTAGTAAAGTTAAAATGTAACTTTAGTATTTTTAATATTGAGCCTAGTTAAAAGAACCATTTTTATGTAATTAGGTATTTAACCCTTGCCACTTAATTTAGTAAATGTAAATAACGAAAGTTATATTTATTTACCTAAATTAAGCTTCAACATTAAAAATGATCTAGATGAATTTATGGATAAGTTATTGACACCAATTTAGAAATAAACTTCGGTGGTTTGGGTGATATCAATAAATTATATGAAGGTGAAATTATAAAAAGGGAAACCGTTATAATTTGGGTGTTGGCGAAGGTCAAAACTAGGCTAGGTCTCAATTTAAATACTTAGGGAATAGTAGCTTTCTAAAAAAGAATCCAATGAAAATTAGATTTTATTTAGCTAAGTTGTAACTTTATATTTATTCGAGAGAAAAATGTAAAGTTTGATACTAGAACATTTTAATAGGGCGTAAAAACTTGAAACAATCCATGGACCTAGGGGTGACACAATTAAGTAAACACTCCCATTTACCTCATTTATATTTCTTATAAAATTATTATCATCTTTATTTACGAATTATAAGTTTAAAATATATAAAAATCTATAAATAAAACATTTAATGTTCGTAACAGTATTTGTCACATATTTTTCACTTACACGAATCGTGTAGCCTCACACGAATCGTGTAAGGCTTGAATACGGCTACAGTACCAGCTAGGGTAAAAATTAGGGTTTTGATTAATTAATTATTTATAATTAGGTTATTAGTTATTTTTATTATATAATTAGTTTTAATTAGTATAAAATGCTTAAATAAATGTTTTAATCCTAAAATTAGTATTAATTATTATAAGTTTATATTTTGTAACTAGTTTATAATTAGTTAATGAATTAATTCCCTTTTAATTTATATAAGTTTTATTAAAAATGCATTTTAGTTAAATTAAATAAGCTTATATAATTATTGCTTAAAACAAAAATTTAAATTTATAGTTTTATTAAAAATTACTATTTTACTAATTACCATCTAGTAATATAATTGTCGCATAAAAATTAGCATAATTTCATTTAGTTCCCTTTTAAGTTAATTATTGTAATCTTGTAATTTTAATTAGTAAAATAGTTAAGTTATTATCCTTTACTGTTATGTTACAATTGCCTAATCCAAAACCCTCTTTAATTAAGTTTGACATCAAAGACTATTAAAAAACCATTAAACGCTCCATCTCCCTGTGGAACGAATCGGATTTACCAACAAACTAAACTACACGGATAGGACTAGTTGCCTATATATATGTGTGAAATCAACCTAAAATCTATAAAATACCACATATACAATAAATCAATTCGTGTAACAAAACAACTCAAATCCGTTCATAAATAAAGGTCTCGATCACACACATCAACTTTTTGGCGCCGCTGCCGGGGAGTTGGCAGTAAATAAATAGATAATTTTTCTGGTTCGTAGTAGTAGTTGGATTTGTACGTGGACCGGGTTGTTGGATCACCAATTTTATTGGTCTTTGAAGGATCCTGCCCCTCTGCTGCATCTTTTGGCTATTCAAAACGTGGGCAAAAATCAGAAGGATAATCTGTTTGTTTAAAGGTTTTTATCATTGTTTTTATGTTATTCGATCCTCTCGAGGAAATTTATTTCCAAGAAAGTTCAAAGTTTTTGAATAAATCCTTTAGTTCTTTGTACAATTTCCCAAATTGTATGATCCGTTCAATCTTAAACTCATTAAACTTAATCCGGAACCTCAAAGAATTAATAAAAGACAAAAACAACAAAAAAAAATAGGAAGTACTAGTAATTTTAAAACACCGAAAAACACTAAAAAAAAGAGAAACAAGTAGGTAACCCTAGATAAACCTTTAGTGAAGTGATTTCATAAAAGAAATTAATGTATGAACTTACGTTCATCCAACGCTGAATTAACACCTTCACATCCTGAACCCGAAAGAAGATTCCACGAACGCTTAAGAACTCAAGAAGTAGAATCTCTTGCTAAAAATTTAGAGTCACTTTTCTTAGAATCCGACTCTGAACCAATAATTCAACCAATCATAGAGCCGATTATTAAAGAAGAAGAAGAAATGGCTGATACAAATCAAACGATGGAAGCATTAATGAAGGCCACAAGAAAAGGTCAAGGCCACGCAATCATCCAACCCACGATGAGTGATGGCTTTGAAATAAAAGGTCAATTTTTACACATGGTAACTAATACATGTCAATTCGGTGGAGCCCCAAATGAGGATGCTAACGAGCATCTTCGTAAGTTTGTAAGCATTTGCAAGCTTTTCAAAATCAAAGATGTCACCGATGAAGTTGCATGTTTAAAAATCTTTCCATGGTCATTAAAAGATGATGCAAGAGATTGGCTAGACTCATTACCAGAAGGTTATATTGAAAACTGGAATGATATGATGGATAAATTTTTGTCAGAATTCTTTCCTGCTTCAAAAGCAGCAAAATTACAAAGTGACATAAATCACTTTAAACAAAAGCCTAATGAAACTCTTTATGAAGCTTGGACCAAATTCAATAAAATGCTTCGAATATGTCCTCAACACGGGTTGAATACATTCCAAAAGGTCCAAATATTCTATAAAGGAGTCAATGTGACAACTAGAAAAGATATAGATGTTGCAGCTGGAGGTTCGATCATGAAGAAAACACCTGAAGACGCTCACACAATCATTGCTGATTTAGCTTCCCATTCTCATAATTGGCATCAAGAAATAGAATTTTCTAGATCATCAAATATTGCTAGTATCGAAAGCAATGATGAAATTGCTTCTTTAAAAGTTCAAATAGCAAATCAAGCAAGGCAAATCGAGAAAGTAACCAAGGAAATGCATGCTATTAGAGTAGGATGTGAACTATGCCAAGGTCCCCATCTTACTAGAGATTGTGATCAAAGTACAATGGAAGAACAAGCAAATTTCTTAGGTTACTTACGAAAAGGTGAAATGAACTTCAGTGATTTTCCAGCTATAGAAGCAACCAACCGAAAATATCCTCCTATAAACAGTTATCAAGTAGGAGGACCTTCAGGATCAAATAATAATAACTATCAAGGAGGAAATCCAGGTTACCAAAATAACCGGAATTTCCCAAATCAAAATCAAAGAAATCCGCCACCAGGTTATAATAACCGAAATCAACCTCAACGAAATTATCAAAATAATTTCCAACACACACAACCACTAGCCTTCAATCAACCACAACCACTAGCACTCATGCAACCGCAACCATTAGCAATTATGCAACCTCAACCTGAGAGGAAATCTGGTTTAGAAGATCTCTTGAGAGATTTTATGGTTAAGCATGAGCAAAATGAGGAACTTCAAACTCAGCAAATCCGAAATCAACAAGCCACGATTCAGATTTTAGAAAAAGACGTTGGAAGGATCTCACAGTTACTAGCAGAAAGAACACCAAGTGCAAGTAATCCTCAGGTTATACTAAAGAAGAAGGATCCTCAAGCTCCAGCATATTCACAAGTGAATGCTATTTATAGTTTCTGTGAGGATGAAGCAAATTTCAAAACACCAGAGCATAGTCCTATTTTTACTCTTGGGTGTGAAGATGATGATGAAGAGTGTGATGAGTTTATATTTTCTGATTTATCCAATATGGCGGATTACACTCCTTATCAAGAGATGGATGATACCCGAGTTGAAAGTGTGAAAAGTATAACATGTGAAGATGAAGAGATCCGAGTTGGTGCAATAAATCCCGAGTATGGTGACTATTTGATGAGGTTGATGTCGGGAAATCATGCGGAAGTGCAGATAATTGAAACCACCGAGCCTTCCGAATTTAGGGTTGATGATGATTTGAAGATGATCAAAGAAGAAGCGGAAGATACGGTGAAGCAAGCACCTAAAGTGGAAGACTATAAAGAACCCATTCCATACCCACAAGCACTTGCATCCGAAAAACCAAAGGAGAATCATTGTAAGCCTTTAAATACGGATAATATCTGTGTAAATGTACCTTTGGTTGATGTTGTTGCAGGTATGCCAAACTATGGGAAATTCTTGAATGATTTGATGGCAAAAGAAGGAGTGTGTGAGCAGGCATCATCTGCGTTTCTTAAAGCAGAATGTGCTGCTATTGTGAAAAAGAATGAATTGCCACCTAAGTTAGGTGATCCTGGACCGTTCATAGTACCTTGTAAGCTTAATGAATCTGAAATTCTTAGATCATTAGCTGACTCAGGTGCAAGTATAAATCTCATGCCTTATTCCATTTACTCGCATTTGAACTTAGGTGAACTTAAACCCACCAATTCAGGCATTAGATTCATTGATCAGTCGGTTAATAAACCTATAGGGATTGCTGAAAACTTAATAGTAAAAACAGGTGAACTTGAGTTTCTAGCTGACTTTGTAGTTGTAGACATGAAAGAAGATAAGTTTGTACCTATTATTTTAGGTAGACCATTCTTAGCAACTGCATGTGCTTTAACAGATTGGAAAACAGGAAAACTAGTTTTGAAGGATAGAGGCAAGAGTGCAACCTATCAAACTGAGTTTAGTATGAACCCACCACCCACACCGATAGTTTCAGTGAATATTGTTGACAATGTCAAACCCATTAGTCAACAAGCTAAGTGTGGGGAGGGTGATGAGGAGAAACTAGATAGTAAACCGCCCAATGATAGTGTTGTTGAGAAAACCATGAAGAAGTTATATGGTAGGATTAGAAATGCTATGTCGAAAAAAGATAAACATTTGAGAGAGAGATTGATTTCAAACCTATCAAAACTTGAGAAATATAAGTTGAAAAAACTGGTTGAAGAGTCAAGATTTTCGGACTCTTGGTTATTATCAAAAATTAGTGGTAAGAATGGTTGCAGTAATGGTTCTATTGGAGTAAAGAAGGGTGATGTTTATCACCCCGACGTTAGTTAAAATTAGGGTGGAGTCGCGTGAACGACTCGCTAATAAACTTCACAAATTGTAAATAGTCCCATTCGTGTGTCTCGTTTTTATTTTAAATTCCTTTTTATTTGTATTTCTCATATACTTGTTTTAAAATTTAAAAATGTTAATCTTTTTAACACAAAAATAGAGTGTTTTTATTTTATTTTAAATTTGTTTTCGAAAAATATTAAAACTTTAACTTTTAATGAATTGAAATTTTATAAATTGAATTTAAAAATTTATAAACGGATTAAGATCAGGTATAACAACCGAATTTCCGTTACAAATATAAATTTATAAAAGATATTTTAAATTTAATTGATTATAAGTTATATAAAAAAAAAAATATAAAATGAAAAAAAAAAAGTAAAAAAAAAAAATTTAGTTTGTAATAACATAATTTTTTGGTGTGTATTGAAACTTATTATGTTTTTATTTTTTATATATATGCAAGAAAATATAGTGTGGGGTAAAAAAATGTGTTGTACGATTGAATTAAAACCCCATATTTTGTGTGTTTTTAACATGGTTTTGACAGGTACAGACGAAAATGCAATTAGACGAAACGAAACATCAAATTACATTGTGATACAAACATTGGATATGATCATAGGTAAAACAATTTGAAAATCCAAATCGGTTAACAAAGGAAGTTCCAAATACTCTACACTTTTTGTCCTCTCAAATTTATACATTATTATCTGATTTTATGTAATGAGGGCATTACATAATCTTAAGTGTGGGGTGGGAATATATAAATTCTCGAGAACTAATAAGTTATTGGTTTTTATGAAAATTTGAAAATTTTTAAACAAATGTATCTAATCAATTTTTAAGGTAACTACGAGCAATTAAAGATCAGGTGTAAAAACCGAAATTGTTGTCTCCATACATTAAAAATACATAAGTTTATTTGTTTAAAACTTATAAAAGAAAACCATTTATAACAAGAATTTATAAATCCTTATATTGAGAACCATTTATCACATGTTTCTTTGAAGTTTATTGCAGATATCATTGCTACAGAATGTATAAACCTGAATATTCCATTATCACGAGTAATAGAGGATGAATCAAATCCATCCCGTAAGGAAGTAAAGTCTTCCGAATTGACACACTTGCTAACTTATGTTAGAAGATGTAGTCCAGAACAGCTGTAGGTTGACGAAAAATCTTGAAAAGTCATCCCTAAAATCGGCTGGAAATCCACCTAACCTCAGCATCAAACAGGGTTTTTGGTGGTCAGACTTATCCTAACCATGAGAAGGATATGTCCCGTACAATGGGGGGGCACAATGCAAATTAGCTTTTAAGACTAATGAATCTAATCCCCAGATGGATGATCTTCGTAAAGATCAACTGCATCTATGTTTGACCGCGGTCAACATACATATGCCATAACAAATTGAGGTGTACAAACTCATGGTTCACCGATGATATTTGGACACGATATAATTTTGTTCTAAAACTTATGCTATTTTATGAATTATATTTGTGTAAAACTATTTTTGGACATTTGGCTTCAAGTTCCATGATACTACAATCATGGGGGCGAATAGCTTGCTAATCGCCGACTGAGACTTCGGTTTTCAGTTACCCTCAACCGGAATTTGAGGTTAAAACCGGAAAACGTGTCTAGTGTAAAAACTAGCATGACATTTTATAAAATCATAAAACGTTTTCACAAGGTCCAATTTTCCCTAAGGATCCAAATTTTTAAACCCTAATCACGAGTTTCATGTTTGTTTCTGTTGTCAGAATTTCATTTCGTGTGGTGTGCGTGTGATCCAATAAATACTGTGTTGTGTAATTTATTTCATATAGCGTGTGTTTCATTTCTTGTAGTGTGTGTTGTGTGATCTAAATGTTCGATAAGAAAGATATATAATGTTCTAACTCTGTTAAAAGATGTAATTGCTTGAGGACAAGCAACGTTCTAGTGTGGGGTATTTTGATATTGCTCTAAACATACATATTATTCGACGCAATATCACTCATATTTCACAGGCTTTTATCAATTGCGAAGACATTCTACGTATAATATTCAAGAAAAACGACAAAAGTGGACAAGAGTTGCTATTTGAAGATTCGACGATAAAACGATAGTTTTTACCAAATTTTATATCAAGAAAACGTTTATCCGAATTCAAGAACGAAGAAGTCTGAAGAAAAAGGTTACACACGTCGTCCAAAATGATATACATTAACACGAGATCAACAAAGAACAATTGAAGAAGAAAAAAATAAAATAAATAGAAAACTGGAAATTTGCCTTACACGAATCGTGTACTGTTACACGAATCGTGTAATATAACTGGTCTTACACGAATCGTGTGACCATACACGATTCGTGTAATGTTAGGCCAAAGTCACTGTTCGGATATCCAGAAGGTCGGCTGCTTTTTGGTTTTTAAACATTTCTTTTGACTCAATTGAAGACAGCAGGATTTCAACAAGTCTTTTTGACCAACTTTCATGTTTATAAAAGGAGTACGTTCAGAGATACAAAGAGACAGAGAATATTACATATCATTTAATATACACAATTACTATTGTCAATTTTATTACTTGTATCAGTAAATTTCAAGGTTCAATATTAGAATAGTTTCAATTATTAAGGGGGTATTGTTCGTGATAAAGGGTGTTATTGTACGCGTGAAAGGGGTGTTATTATTGTAATTTTTCTACCATTTGAAGTTAATGCAAGTGAAGATATTTTAGTAAGTTTACTCTGTTAAAATTAGTGTTATTATTATGCTTGCATATCTATATTTTTATGTGTCCCCTAGTGTAATGAATAGCTAAATTTCCCTAGTGTTTGCTTAAATGTAGAGCCCCTAGTGAAATGGATTGTTACCATTAGTAAAGTTAAAATGTAACTTTAGTATTTTTAATATTGAGCCTAGTTAAAAGAACCATTTTTATGTAATTAGGTATTTAACCCTTGCCACTTAATTTAGTAAATGTAAATAACGAAAGTTATATTTATTTACCTAAATTAAGCTTCAACATTAAAAATGATCTAGACGAATTTATGGATAAGTTATTGACACCAATTTAGAAATAAACTTCGGTGGTTTGGGTGATATCAATAAATTATATGAAGGTGAAATTATAAAAAGGGAAACCGTTATAATTTGGGTGTTGGCGAAGGTCAAAACTAGGCTAGGTCTCAATTTAAATACTTAGGGAATAGTAGCTTTCTAAAAAAGAATCCAATGAAAATTAGATTTTATTTAGCTAAGTTGTAACTTTATATTTATTCGAGAGAAAAATGTAAAGTTTGATACTAGAACATTTTAATAGGGCGTAAAAACTTGAAACAATCCATGGACCTAGGGGTGACACAATTAAGTAAACACTCCCATTTACCTCATTTATATTTCTTATAAAATTATTATCATCTTTATTTACGAATTATAAGTTTAAAATATATAAAAATCTATAAATAAAACATTTAATGTTCGTAACAGTATTTGTCACATATTTTTCACTTACATGAATCGTGTAGCCTCACACGAATCGTGTAAGGCTTGAATACGGCTACAGTACCAGCTAGGGTAAAAATTAGGGTTTTGATTAATTAATTATTTATAATTAGGTTATTAGTTATTTTTATTATATAATTAGTTTTAATTAGTATAAAATGCTTAAATAAATGTTTTAATCCTAAAATTAGTATTAATTATTATAAGTTTATATTTTGTAACTAGTTTATAATTAGTTAATGAATTAATTCCCTTTTAATTTATATAAGTTTTATTAAAAATGCATTTTAGTTAAATTAAATAAGCTTATATAATTATTGCTTAAAACAAAAATTTAAATTTATAGTTTTATTAAAAATTACTATTTTACTAATTACCATCTAGTAATATAATTGTCGCATAAAAATTAGCATAATTTCATTTAGTTCCCTTTTAAGTTAATTATTGTAATCTTGTAATTTTAATTAGTAAAATAGTTAAGTTATTATCCTTTACTGTTATGTTACAATTGCCTAATCCAAAACCCTCTTTAATTAAGTTTGACATCAAAGACTATTAAAAAACCATTAAACGCTCCATCTCCCTGTGGAACGAATCGGATTTACCAACAAACTAAACTACACGGATAGGACTAGTTGCCTATATATATATGTGTGAAATCAACCTAAAATCTATAAAATACCACATATACAATAAATCAATTCGTGTAACAAAACAACTCAAATCCGTTCATAAATAAAGGTCTCGATCACACACATCAATACTCGTAATATGCAGCAGCTGCTGTCATATGAGAATCAACTTGACCATCAAACTAAACTTGTCTTCTTATCCTAACGCATGCATTTGGATCTCCAATTATATTTTCTCTAGGATGAGCAGCTGTAGTTCTAGGAACTGGGTGTGCGGGAACAGGTATTTCTCGATGTAGATTCATGGTATCTCCATCTTCAGGATTATCAGAATTATCACTCGAAATATCATATCCGCAGGTATCGTACACTGGATCAACATCTTGATCTGAATCTTGTGCAGGTTCAATGACAGTAGGTAATGGAGTTGGAGTAGGTGCAGACACTTCTGGCTCGTTCTGTAAATCAAACAGCATTTGTAACTCTACTTCATTCTCCGTCTGATCTGGAGCAAGATTAAATGAATCAATTAGCTCATCAAAGTTGTAGATCCAAGGATGACTTTTGGTAGCAGTCTTTGCGTAATTCCGTTGGACGTCAACTTCAGACCATTCTTCAACACATCTCATTTCATTGTTGAAAACTCGCTTGTTAGGAGAACTGTAACCGAGAAACACTCCAGTAACCACTTTTGAATCAAACTTACTTTCGGGTTTTCTCTTCAAAATGGTACACGGGGCACCATATGGTTCTAGATGCTTCAATGATGGTTTTCTCCCATGCAATAACTCATAGCATGTTTTACCCAGTCATTTAACAGTTAATATCTGATTCATAGTGTAACAAGCATTTGCAACAACTTCACCCCAAAAATGAGCAGGTAAAGATGAATCAGCTAGCATAGTTCTAGCAGTTTCAATCAAAACCCTATTCTTTCTTTCAGCAACACCATTCATCTGTGGAGCGTATGCAGAACTGAACTATATATTGATACCTTTTTCAATACAAAAACCTGCAAGAAACTGATTCTTGAATTCTGTACCGTTGTCGCAATGAATCTTTCTAACTTTCAAATTAAAACCTATCTCTAATCGATTGATTAGCACTTTCAAGTTCTCAAACATATCAGACTTCTCTTTCAAAAACATTACCCAAGAGAATCTTGAATAATCATCAGTTACTACCAGACAATACTTACTTCCATCAATGCTTTCAAAATGGATTGGACCGAAAAGGTCCATATGTAACAATTCAAGTGGAGCAGAGATAGGATTGTACTTCACCAACTTATGAGCTTTCTTTCTCTACTTACCCTTCTTACACGGAAAACATGTTCATGGGATCTGAAAAGATCGAAGATCAACACCTTCTACAAGATTGTTGTGAACCAGATGGTTTATTTTCCGAAAACTTAAATGACCCATGCGTTTGTGCCATGTAATAGAATCTTGTTCAGTCGCTTTAGAAACAAAAGCTTGATGATGTTCAGTAGTTGAAGTAGCAACATTCATATCTAGCATGTAAAAATCAGCTTGTCTAGGAGCCTTCATCAAAATCATTTCTGGAGGAATCACAAACTCTGGTTTCAAAATGTAGCTGAAATTGTCATCAAATGCTACTTTGAAGGATTTTTCACAGATTTGTGAAACCGATAACAAATTGTTTGCAAGCTCTTGATAGTAGTTTACTTTTTCGAAACTAACTTTATCATTCTTCAATAAACCTTGAGCTGAAATGTGACCTCCTTTATCTCCAGCAAATGCAACATAACCTCCCTTAATTGGGTGTACATTCGAGAGAAGAGATAGCTGTCCAGTCATATGTCTCGAGGCGCCGCTATCCACTATCCAGGTGTTGTTTGCAAGTAGCCTGGTTCCCTGCATATCACATTAAAAGAATTAATTGATAATGGGAACCCACGCCCGGACGGCAGTAGGTTGTCCATTAACACCCATAGCTTGAACTTCCATCCATTTCCCATTTGAGTCAGGTGGAACCTCATCGTCTGAAACCATAAACTTAGACAGTTTAGAAGAAGCAACATTGCTCTTCTGGTTTTTCACATTTTGCTCATCTTCAGAGCGATTTACTCGTGGTCTGGTACGGGAAAAATATTTCCTACGACTAGCTTTTTGCGAAGGTGATCGTGCCTTAAATTCTCGATCACTTGATTCAGCAACTCTTTCCTCGGTATCCTTCTTAGGAACCTTCATCTTCACAGGGGAAATTGACCTATTGAAGTTCTTTCTCTTATAGTCTCCATAGACAACATTTGTCGTATGTCTTCGAGTGCGAACTTTATCACGAACAGGTGAACCTGTTTTGTGAATATAAGGTGATCGGTGATCATCATATGTGAGGTCAATCTTACGTCTTGGTGTTCTAAACCTCGTAGGACAGTTAGCAGCAATGTGTCCAAACACACCACAACTAAAACATTGTCGAAATTCTCTATATCCTCTAGATTGATATTGATTATTAGAGTTAGAGGAAGAGGGATCTTGTGTTTTTGCAGACACAGGAGAAACGTTTGACCTCTTTCTAGGAACAGATTTAGATACAGGTTTAGGTGTAATCGGTGGAACCACTCTATTAGCAAACTTTGGATTTTTCATAATCCGAATTGGCTCATCAGGTGTTATCACCTTCCTTTTCTCTGACTTATCTCCTAGGCCAGTTTTCTTATCTTCCTCATGATCTAAAGATCCTTCAGTGGTATCATCAGAAGGTGCATTCTCAGTTGAGCTACACTTTTTGTTCTTCTCAACATAGTCCTCATAACTAGGTGGAATACAGTCTTCTGGAAGTCCATCAACAACATTTGCATTAACAAATTTGTTGTGAAATGGTGGAGCTGCGGCCTTTAATCCAATACCCTTTCCCTTGGTGCCATTTAATTCCACCGTTAATGCATTCCATTGTGACGCACTTGCCCAACATTTCATGTTAATTGACATAGCTTCTAAATCAGCTTTAACACATTCATTTTCTTTCTTCAATTCATTTATTGTGTGAACATGTTTAACTAAAGCTTGATTTATATCAAAGTTATAACATTTCAGATCGTGAAGTTGTTTTTTATAAACTTTGATTTGCTCTTTCAACTCATTTTCAACCTTAGTGGTCACATGGTCAGCATGACATTTTTCTTTCATTTGCTCATATGCCTTAGTTAAATTATCTATTATTACCTTAGATTCAGCACATTTAACACATTCAACAACAGTAGATGGATCAGAAGATACCTATTGAGCATTATTTGATGAGGAAGTCTCAGCCATAAATGCAAAGAAATCTGTCTTCTTCCCATCATCGAGCTCATCTTCTGATTCTGACGAGTCTGTAAGAAACTCTGAAGTATCAGCATCTTTTCCCAAATGAATCTACTCAAGTTTATCCCATATATCCTTAGCTCTTGTCAAACCGGAAACTTTTCAAGATCACTAGCTGATAAGCACATCTTCAATAAGTCAACTGCTTGATTGTTCAATGCTTCAAAATTAGTTTGATATACCCCAGTATGATCAGCTTTATCTTCAACCTCTGATTCTGATGTCTTGTCTGAATCATCAATTTCTTAATTTACACTCTCGAGATCTGAACCTTCACCCAAAAGAACTAACATCTCCAATTCAACGGCAATCATTCTACCCCATTCGTCTAATTCCTTATCAGCATCAACCAATGTTTCTTCACTATGATCTGCTTCTAGACTGTCCTCAAACACTGAGGTATCACCATACTTATCCTTCCAACTGTTGAAGTAGTAGTCCTCTGATGATGTCGGTGAAACACTTCCAGATTCAGGTGTACGAGGAACTGAATCACGTGCCTTTTTGAATTTGCTCACAACTTGCTTCTGATCCTTCTCTCTTCAAATGGTTCTTGACAATTCTTCAGCTCTTTCAGCACGAGCAGTCAGTTTTTCAATTATGTTTTGTCTAGTGACGCAGTCTTCTTCTACTTCGGTGATCTTTTCCATGTTGGCTTTAGGTTGCTGGTCAGCCACATTTAACTTCATAGACCAATCATCAGCGTCTCCATGAATAACAACCAAAGCTTTGTTCGGACTTTCAGCTGCATCAGCTTCATTTACTTTATCAGTAATGTTGATCACATATTTATTTGAATGACTCTGAGAACTATAGTTCTGATTCTTGAACGGATTACGATTACCCTGCTTCTTCTGTTTTGTGCACTGTCTTGAAAAATGACCTAGTTCTCCACAGTTGTAACAAGTAACAGAATTCATATCAAAACCCAGTTTTGTATCCTTGGTCAGACTGATCGGTTTCCCAGTTTGCTCTTCATAATCTCTAGCACGTCTCACAAGATTTGCCATACCCCACATAATATCCATCTTCTCGGCTTCGTTCTTATCAAGTTGATGATAATCTTCAGTTGTTAGATGAATATTACCTACGCGACCATCAAGATAACTATCATAAGAATTAACAAGGCTTGACAGCAAAGCTATATCTTCACTAATCTTCTCTTTTCCGGCTTTCCTCATGTTTTCGATCTTAAGTGCAGAAAGAACATTTGATGCAGTCGGCGTAGATGACTCAGTAGTATTTGAAGTAGGCTGTGATTGATTGTTGAGTGAACATGGTGAAACTTGTGGTGGATACGAAGTTTGTTGAATAGGTATACTGCTAACATTCAAACCATACATATTCTGATTGTTCGTAGCAAAAGCTGTTTGAAATGGTGCATGAGCCGACTTAGGCGGTGTGTAACCATTTGGACAGTACATTTTGGTGTCTTGAACTTGTTTAGACCTCTTGACTTTGTTTAACAAATCTAGTTCTTCTTCCTGAAGTCTTGCGATAAACGAGTTCACTGTAGCAGTAGCTAATTCTCCACTAGTTTTCATAGTTAAAACAAAACCATTCCATTCTAACGGTAATGATCCAGCTAGTGTGATGACCCGGAAAATTCTGACCAAATTTAAACTTAATCTTGTATGATTAACGTTTTCGACACGATAAACAAAGTTCATGAAGTTAAATCTCAAAATTCTTGAACTATTTAAATACTCTTCGATTGTTCTCAACGATTCGCGAATGATTATATGAAAATAGATACATATGTATATACTATAACGTGAAAATGTATCAAAGTGTTGCGTATATGATACTGTGCATTAACTTAATTGGTTTGATTATCTGATTGATATATTTAACTATGGAGTTAAAAGAATGCTAAACGATTGAATTAAAGTATATTTATCAGGTCTTTTAATGATTATGATATTATTACGGGTCTCTATGGTGAGGTCCACGTTGATTTGAGAAATCATTCATTTTAACGGTATCCGGAATAAATGGTAAATTGTTTGTTTAAATAACGTAATTTGGACACATACAATAATAAGGAATATTAACTGTTAGAATTGGATACATGAATAACTTGCGATGTGTATTTTAAAACGTGTTTATCAATATTGAAAATATATATTTAATAATATGATTAAATATAATATTTAACTAGATATAAAATGTTTTGGATTTGAATATACTTGATTAAATAATGAAACTTTGATTTATAAAAGTAAATGACCAAAACACTCAAAAGATTAAGTTACACTTTGAGTGGGTTAATTTTACATTAATTTAAGACTAATTTTTGACAAAGGTACGTGTCACAAAATGTAAAGTACTAGTTTTCTCAGCGTACGAAAATGCGTTCGAAAAACTGGAATCGGGACTTAAGTCGAGTGACGACGTACGACTTATCGGGACAAAAATTACAAGTCAACTATGCACATGAATTTAATATAATATATAATTAATTATATAAATTTTATATATATATATATATATATATATATATATATATATATATATATATATATATATATATATATATATATATATATATATATATATATATATATATACTTAAATATTATGTCGACAAATAAGAAAACAAAAGTTTGTGAGCTGGATCAGAGGGCCATGCGATCGCATGGCATATAGGCACAAAACCCATGCGATCGCATGGGGGTCAGAAATCAGAATTCTTCTATAAATAGCCCAGGTTTCTGGCCGAATTTATCCATCTTTTTCTCTATCCTCTCTACTTATATTATTATTATTATTATTATTATTATTATTATTATTATTATTATTATTATTATTATTATTATTATTATTATTATTTATATTATTATTATTATTATTATTTTTATTATTATTATTAATAATCCTATGATTATTATTATTAGTATTATTTATACATAAAATATTACGACGAAGTGATGACCAAATGATTTCAAAACGAGTTTTCGAGCAAGCTAGAGCTAAGGAAATAATGGGTTATTGCCAAGGAGGTTATGGGTAATGTTCGGGGGTATATTTGTGAATCAAACCTAGTGTTTATCATCTCTGTTGCGTCTACGTACTTTTCTACAATATTGAATCTCAATATTGATACGTAAGCACTCATATTTTATCTTTTATAAATTAATAGTGTATACATACTAGTGCTCAAGTGTATATATTTATACATGCTTGTATACTAAATTTTGTCGTTAAACTATTTATAATCAATCAGAAATTAAATACATATATTACTGGTAAAATGTATATGATATACATGTTTTTGGGAAGCTAACGAAAAATCGATAACTTTTCATTTAGATATCGAATAGTTTCAATGAACGGATTAAAAGATATGATCAACTGAATTATGATTGAGGTTAATTGGAATTGCTTTTGAATCTGCAATTAAGATTTAAACAACTTGTTTATAAGATTGATAAATTGAATTTTTGAATATTACCAACCGAGTAAATGAATCCTTATATAAGGTAAGTCTCGTTTTGTTAAACTATTGTCAAAATTGACTTTTGAAACGACTTTAGATAACTTTTGTATGTCGATCTCGAGCATTAGGATTGTGATACATTATGACCTGACCTAGCTTGATAGACATTTATTGACCAACATATGTTCTCTAGGTTGAGAACTACGATTATTTGATATTCCGAGTTTCGGTCACAATACGATGAACAACTATATGTGCTGCTAAGGTGAGTTTCATTTGCTCCCTTTTTAATTGCTTTTGCAATATATATTTTTGGGCTGAGAATATATGCACTTTATTTTAAACGCAATGGATACAAGTACATACTAAATTCTACACTGAGTTTGAACCAAAAATCCGTTAGCTTTGGTAACTATTAACTGCCAGTTATAAGAACTGGTAGGCGCGAGTAGTAGTATATGGATCCATAGGGCTTGATATCCCCGTCCGAGCTAGAGCACTAGCCTTTTAATGGACGTATGCTATTTGAGAAGCGTACACGTTGGTTTGCGTGTATTATTAAGATGATTATACAAAGGGTATAAATTATATATACGTTAAGTTTAGTTACCAGGGTGCTCAATTTTGTAGAACATTTTGATAAACGTTTCTGGATGAAACAACGGAAATCTTGTGATCCACTTTTATATACAGATTATGCGCAATACTAAAACTATGAACTTACCAACCTTTGTGTTGACACTTGTTAGCATGTTTATTCTCAGGTTCCCTAGAAGCCTTCCGCTGTTTGCTTATATGATAGACAAGCTATATGCATGGAGTCTTACATGGCATATTTTTCAAGAAAACGTTGCATTCACCAAGTCATCACCATGTACCTTATTTTAACTGCATTGTCAACGAAAGTACTATTGTAAAATATTATATACGGTGATTGTCTATATGTAGAAATCATCATATGTCGAAAACCTTTGATTTAAATATACATTTATGGTGTGCCTTTTCAAAAGAATGCAATGTTTACAAAACGTATCATATAGAGGTCAAATACCTCGCAATGAAATCAATGAATGACGTTTTCGTCCATATGGATTTGGTGCGATCGTCACAGCTAGACATGTCACTTTGTCTTTCTCTTCGTTAGTTACATCATGCTTATGTATTTCAGCTAGCAATTGACGATATCTTTCAACCAATTCTGTAATAGACTCTCCAACTTGCCAGTGAAAACGATCAAACTCAGCTTTCAGCTCTAAACCTTTTCTCGTTCTGTAAGATGAATTTCCTTCATTGAAAGTACGAAGTGCTTCCCATATCTTGAATGAATTATCATGACATAGAGATTGATGAAAAATCGGACCATCAAGAGCACTTGTCAAATTACAGTACATCTTTTTCTCCAAGTTATACTCCTCACGGTCTTCAGAAGGCATGTTGTGTAGTGTATACAACTCATTCGTAACTGGTGAACGTGTCCATTGAAATTCGGTTTCAATGTACTTCCAAAACTTCGTGTCCTGACCATCAGACCAAATCTTAAACCTCGACTTCCAAGTAGAATAATTATCCATATTCAGTAACCTCGGACATTTCGTACCACTTCCTGATTCACTCTCAGCAAGGAGTAATCGTTGAGTCATATTCGTAATGCTCTGAACTAATGGTGCGGCCAATGTGTAATCATTTGAATTAAACATCTTGAAAACTTTACCAAAGGGTAAACTGTGCAGTTCAGGTTATCAATCGTACGTGTGATAATATCAACCGTACGTGTGAAAGTATCAACCGTACGTGTCACAGACTCAAGCGTACGTGTTACTACTTAACCAACAAACCTAACACAAAGAATCAACCGTGCGAGTGACAATCACCCGTGTGATTACTCGTACGTGTCACAATCAACCGTTTGATCACCCGTGTGATCAGACTGTAGTCACTTAACCTCAAAAGGTTATGCTAATCCGTGCGTGTGAGTTCACGAGTGACGATCAACCGTGTGGTCAACCGTGCGTGTGATCAAAAAGTATGACCCACTCGTGTGAACTTCTGTTCAGCTCAATTCACCCAAAAACCTTAAAAATTGATGTTAAACCTCAATTTCTTCGTCCAAAAGCTGGATTAACACTAAACAAACATAAACACACTCTCTAATTACAATTACACATGTAAAAATGATTCCTTTTTAATTAAAATCAATTTTATCTCAAAAACCCAAATAATAAACCCTATTAATCACCAAAAATCACTTGATGATGTTGAAATCACAACCAATGCTCTGATACCAATGATGAAACATGACTAGTGAAATGTCCCGTTCTTATTGATTAAAAACGTTCCATATTAATTGATTTCGTTGCGAGGTTTTGACCTCTATATGAGACGTTTTTCAAAGACTGCATTCATTTTTAAACAAACCATAACCTTTATTTCATCAATAAAGGTTTAAAAAGCTTTACGTAGATTATCAAATAATGATAATCTAATATATCCTGTTTACACACGACCATTACATAATGGTTTACAATACAAATATGTTACAACAAAATAAGTTTCTTGAATGCAGTTTTTACACAATATCATACAAGCATGGACTACAAATCTTGTCCTTATTTAAGTATGCGACAGCGGAAGCTCTTAATAATCACCTGAGAATAAACATGCTTAAAACGTCAACAAAAATGTTGGTGAGTTATAGGTTTAACCTATATATATCAAATCGTAACAATAGACCACAAGATTTCATATTTCAATACACATCCCATACATAGAGATAAAAATCATTCATATGGTGAACACCTGGTAACCGACAATAACAAGATGCATATATAAGAATATCCCCATCATTCCGGGACACCCTTCGGATATGATATAAATTTCGAAGTACTAAAGCATCCGGTACTTTGGATGGGGTTTGTTAGGCCCAATAGATCTATCTTTAGGATTCGCGTCAATTAGGGTGTCTGTTCCCTAATTCTTAGATTACCAGACTTAATAAAAAGGGGCATATTCGATTTCGATAATTCAACCATAGAATGTAGTTTCACGTACTTGTGTCTATTTTGTAAATCATTTATAAAACCTGCATGTATTCTCATCCCAAAAATATTAGATTTTAAAAGTGGGACTATAACTCACTTTCACAGATTTTTACTTCGTCGGGAAGTAAGACTTGGCCACTGGTTGATTCACGAACCTATAACAATATATACATATATATCAAAGTATGTTCAAAATATATTTACAACACTTTTAATATATTTTGATGTTTTAAGTTTATTAAGTCAGCTGTCCTCGTTAGTAACCTACAACTAGTTGTCCACAGTTAGATGTACAGAAATAAATCGATAGATATTATCTTGAATCAATCCACGACCCAGTGTATACGTATCTCAGTATTGATCACAACTCAAACTATATATATTTTGGAATCAACCTCAACCCTGTATAGCTAACTCCAACATTCACATATAGAGTGTCTATGGTTGTTCCGAAATATATATAGATGTGTCGACATGATAGGTCGAAACATTGTATACGTGTCTATGGTATCTCAAGATTACATAATATATAATACAAGTTGATTAAGTTATGGTTGGAATAGATTTGTTACCAATTTTCACGTAGCTAAAATGAGAAAAATTATCCAATCTTGTTTTACCCATAACTTCTTCATTTTAAATCCGTTTTGAGTGAATCAAATTGCTATGGTTTTATATTGAACTCTATTTTATGAATCTAAACAAAAAAAGTATAGGTTTCTAGTCGGAAAAATAAGTTACAAGTCGTTTTTGTAAAGGTAGTCATTTCAGTCGAAAGAACGACGTCTAGATGACCATTTTAGAAAACATACTTCCACTTTGAGTTTAACCATAATTTTTGGATATAGTTTCATGTTCATAATAAAAATCATTTTCTCAGAATAACAACTTTTAAATCAAAGTTTATCATAGTTTTTAATTAACTAACCCAAAACAGCCCGCGGTGTTACTACGACGGCGTAAATCCGGTTTTACGGTGTTTTTCGTGTTTCCAGGTTTTAAATCATTAAGTTAGCATATCATATAGATATAGAACATGTGTTTAGTTGATTTTAAAAGTCAAGTTAGAAGGATTAACTTTTGTTTGCGAACAAGTTTAGAATTAACTAAACTATGTTCTAGTGATTACAAGTTTAAACCTTCGAATAAGATAGCTTTATATGTATGAATTGAATGATGTTATGAACATCATTACTACCTTAAGTTCCTTGGATGAACCTACTGGAAAAGAGAAAAATGGATCTAGCTTCAATGGATCCTTGGATGGCTCAAAGTTCTTGAAGCAAAATCATGACACGAAAACAAGTTCAAGTAAGATCATCACTTGAAATAAGATTGTTATAGTTATAGAAATTGAACCAAAGTTTGAATATGATTATTACCTTGTATTAGAATGATAACCTACTGTAAGAAACAAAGATTTCTTGAGGTTGGATGATCACCTTACAAGATTGGAAGTGAGCTAGCAAACTTGAAAGTATTCTTGATTTTATGAAACTAGAACTTTTGGAATTTATGAAGAACACTTAGAACTTGAAGATAGAACTTGAGAGAGTTCAATTAGATGAAGAAAATTGAAGAATGAAAGTGTTTGTAGGTGTTTTTGGTCGTTGGTGTATGGATTAGATATAAAGGATATGTAATTTTGTTTTCATGTAAATAAGTCATGAATGATTACTCATATTTTTGTAATCTTATGAGATATTTCATGCTAGTTGCCAAATGATGGTTCCCACATGTGTTAGGTGACTCACATGGGCTGCTAAGAGCTGATCATTGGAGTGTATATACCAATAGTACATACATCTAAAAGCTGTGTATTGTACGAGTACGAATACGGGTGCATACGAGTAGAATTGTTGATGAAACTGAACGAGAATGTAATTGTAAGCATTTTTGTTAAGTAGAAGTATTTTGATAAGTGTATTGAAGTCTTTCAAAAGTGTATAAATACATATTAAAACACTACATGTATATACATTTTAACTGAGTCGTTAAGTCATCGTTAGTCGTTACATGTAAGTGTTGTTTTGAAACCTTTAGGTTAACGATCTTGTTAAATGTTGTTAACCCAATGTTTATAATATCAAATGAGATTTTAAATTATTATATTATCATGATATTATGATGTACGAATATCTCTTAATATGATATATATACATTAAATGTCGTTACAACGATAAACGTTACATGTATGTCTCGTTTCAAAATCATTAAGTTAGTAGTCTTGTTTTTACATATGTAGTTCATTGTTAATATAATTAATGATATGTTTACTTATCATAATATCATGTTAACTATATATATAACCATATATATGTCATCATATAGTTTTTTTACAAGTTTTAACGTTCGTGAATCACCGGTCAACTTGGGTGGTCAATTGTCTATATGAAACCTATTTCAATTAATCAAGTCTTAACAAGTTTGATTGCTTAACATGTTGGAAACATTTAATCATGTAAACATCAATCTCAATTAATATATATAAACATGGAAAAGTTCGGGTCACTACAGTACCTACCCGTTAAATAAATTTCGTCCCGAAATTTTAAGCTGTTGAAGGTGTTGACGAATCTTCTGGAAATAGATGCGGGTATTTCTTCTTCATCTGATCTTCACGCTCCCAGGTGAACTCGGGTCCTCTACAAGCATTCCATCGAACCTTAACAATTGGTATCTTGTTTTGCTTAAGTCTTTTAACCTCACGATCCATTATTTCGACGGGTTCTTCGATGAATTGGAGTTTTTCGTTGATTTGGATTTCATCTAACGGAATAGTGAGATCTTCTTTAGCAAAACATTTCTTCAAATTCGAGACGTGGAAAGTGTTATGTACAGCCGCGAGTTGTTGAGGTAACTCAAGTCGGTAAGCTACTGGTCCGACACGATCAATAATCTTGAATGGTCCAATATACCTTGGATTTAATTTCCCTCGTTTACCAAATCGAACAACGCCTTTCCAAGGTGAAACTTTAAGCATGACCATCTCTCCAATTTCAAATTCTATATCTTTTCTTTTAATGTCAACGTAGCTCTTTTGTCGACTTTGGGCGGTTTTCAACCGTTGTTGAATTTGTATGATCTTCTCGGTAGTTTCTTGTATAATCTCCGGACCCGTAATCTGTCTATCCCCCACCTCAATCCAACAAATCGGAGACCTGCACTTTCTACCATAAAGTGCTTCAAACGGCGCCATCTCAATGCTTGAATGGTAGCTGTTGTTGTAGGAAAATTCTGCTAACGGTAGATGTCGATCCCAACTGTTTCCGAAATCAATAACACATGCTCGTAGTATGTCTTCAAGCGTTTGTATCGTCCTTTCGCTCTGCCCATCAGTTTGTGGATGATAGGCAGTACTCATGTCTAGACGAGTTCCTAATGCTTGCTGTAATGTCTGCCAGAATCTTGAAATAAATCTGCCATCCCTATCAGAGATAATAGAGATTGGTATTCCATGTCTGGAGATGACTTCCTTCAAATACAGTCGTGCTAACTTCTCCATCTTGTCATCTTCTCTTATTGGTAGGAAGTGTGCTGATTTGGTGAGACGATCAACTATTACCCAAATAGTATCAAAACCACTTGCAGTCCTTGGCAATTTAGTGATGAAATCCATGGTAATGTTTTTCCATTTCCATTCCGGGATTTCGGGTTGTTGAAGTAGACCTGATGGTTTCTGATGCTCAGCTTTGACCTTAGAACACGTCAAACATTCTCCTACGTATTTAGCAACATCGGCTTTCATACCCGGCCACCAAAAATGTTTCTTGAGATCCTTGTACATCTTCCCCGTTCCAGGATGTATTGAGTATCTGGTTTTATGAGCTTCTCTAAGTACCATTTCTCTCATATCTCTAAATTTTGGTACCCAAATCCTTTCAGCCCTATACCGGGTTCCGTCTTCCTGAATATTAAGATGCTTCTCCGATCCTTTGGGTATTTCATCCTTTAAATTTCCCTCTTTTAAAACTCCTTGTTGCGCCTCCTTTATTTGAGTAGTAAGGTTATTATGAATCATTATATTCATAGATTTTACTCGAATGGGTTCTCTGTCCTTCCTGCTCAAGGCATCGGCTACCACATTTGCCTTCCCCGGGTGGTAACGAATCTCAAAGTCGTAATCATTCAATAATTCAATCCACCTACGCTGCCTCATATTCAGTTGTTTTTGATTAAATATGTGTTGAAGACTTTTGTGGTCGGTATATATAATACTTTTGACCCCATATAAGTAGTGCCTCCAAGTCTTTAATGCAAAAACAACCGCGCCTAATTCCAAATCATGCGTCGTATAATTTTGTTCGTGAATCTTCAATTGTCTAGACGCATAAGCAATCACCTTCGTTCGTTGCATTAATACACAACCGAGACCTTGCTTTGATGCGTCACAATAAATCACAAAATCATCATTCCCTTCAGGCAATGACAATATAGGTGCCGTAGTTAGCTTTTTCTTCAATAACTGAAACGCTTTCTCTTGTTCATCATTCCATTCAAATTTCTTCCCTTTATGCGTTAATGCAGTCAAGGGTTTTGCTATTCTGGAAAAGTCTTGGATGAACCTTCTGTAGTAACCAGCTAGTCCTAAAAACTGGCGTATGTGTTTCGGAGTTTTCGGGGTTTCCCACTTTTCAACAGTTTCTATCTTTGCCGGATCCACCTTAATACCTTCTTTGTTCACTATGTGACCGAGGAATTGAACTTCTTCCAACCAAAATGCACACTTTGAAAACTTAGCGTACAATTCTTCCTTCCTCAATACTTCTAACACTTTTCTCAAATGTTCACCGTGTTCTTGGTCATTCTTTGAGTAAATAAGTATGTCATCAATGAAAACAATGACAAACTTGTCAAGGTATGGTCCACACACTCGGTTCATAAGGTCCATGAACACAGCTGGTGCATTAGTTAAACCAAACGGCATGACCATAAACTCGTAATGACCGTAACGTGTTCTGAAAGCAGTCTTTGGAATATCATCTTCTTTCACCCGCATTTGATGATACCCGGAACGTAAGTCAATCTTTGAATAAACAGACGAGCCTTGTAGTTGATCAAATAAGTCGTCGATTCTCGGTAGTGGGTAGCGGTTCTTGATGGTAAGTTTGTTCAACTCTCGGTAGTCGATACACAACCTGAATGTACCATCTTTCTTCTTGACAAACAAAACAGGAGCTCCCCACGGTGATGTGCTTGGTCGAATGAAACCACGCTCTAAAAGTTCTTGTAATTGGCTTTGCAGTTCTTTCATCTCGCTGGGTGCGAGTCTGTAAGGAGCACGAGCTATTGGTGCAGCTCCTGGTACAAGATCTATTTGAAATTCAACGGATCGATGTGGGGGTAATCCTGGTAATTCTTTCGGAAATACATCGGGAAATTCTTTTGCGATGGGAATATCATTGATGCTCTTTTCTTCAGTTTGTACTTTCTCGACGTGTGTTAGAACAGCATAGCAACCTTTTCTTATTAGTTTTTGTGCCTTCAAATTACTAATAAGATGTAGCTTCGTGTTGCCCTTTTCTCCGTACACCATTAAGGGTTTTCCTTTTTCTCGTATAATGCGAATTGCATTTTTGTAACAAACGATCTCCGCTTTCACTTCTTTCAACCAGTCCATACCGATTATCACATCAAAACTCCCTAACTCTACTGGTATCAAATCAATCTTAAATGTTTCGCTAACCAGTTTAATTTCTCGATTCCGACATATATTATCTGCTGAAATTAATTTACCATTTGCTAATTCGAGTAAAAATTTACTATCCAAAGGCGTCAATGGACAACTTAATTTAGCACAAAAATCTCTACTCATATAGCTTCTATCCGCACCCGAATCAAATAAAACGTAAGCAGATTTATTGTCAATAAGAAACGTACCCGTAACAAGCTCCGGGTCTTCCTGTGCCTCTACCGCATTAATATTGAAAACTCTTCCACGGCCTTGTCCATTCGTGTTCTCCTGGTTCGGGCAATTTCTAATAATGTGGCCTGGTTTTCCACATTTATAACAAACTACATTGGCATAACTTGCTCCGACACTACTTGCTCCGCCATTACTCGTTCCGACACCATTTGTTCCTTTCGTTCTATTAACCCCTGGTCCGTAGACCTCACACTTCGCCGCGCTATGACCATTTCTTTTACACTTGTTGCAAAATTTGGTGCAGAACCCCGAGTGATTCTTTTCACACCTTTGGCATAGTTGCTTCTGATTGTTGTTGTTGTTGCGGTTATTATTGTTGTTGGGATGATTATTGTAGTTGCTGTTGTTGTTGTTGTTGTTGTTGTTGGGCCGTTTGTTGTAGTTGCGATTGATGTTGCGATTGTTGGGATAATTGTTGCGATTATTGTTGTAATTGCTGTTGTTGTTGTATTGGTGATTCTTATCACCGTTTTCCTCCCACTTTCTTTTGACTTGCTTCACATTGGCCTCTTCAGCAGTCTGTTCTTTAATTCTTTCTTCAATCTGGTTCACTAGTTTGTGAGCCATTCTACATGCCTGTTGTATGGAGGCGGGCTCGTGTGAACTTATATCTTCTTGGATTCTTTCCGGTAATCCTTTCACAAACGCGTCGATCTTCTCTTCCTCATCTTCGAATGCTCCCGGACACAATAGGCACAATTCTGTGAATCGTCTTTCGTACGTGGTAATATCAAATCCTTGGGTTCGTAACCCTCTAAGTTCTGTCTTGAGCTTATTGACCTCGGTTCTGGGACGGTACTTCTCGTTCATCAAGTGCTTGAATGCTGACCACGGTAGTGCGTACGCATCATCTTGTCCCACTTGCTCTAGATAGGTATTCCACCATGTTAACGCAGAACCTGTGAAGGTATGCGTAGCGTACTTCACTTTGTCCTCTTCAGTACACTTACTTATGGCAAACACCGATTCAACCTTCTCGGTCCACCGTTTCAATCCGATCGGTCCTTCGGTTCCATCAAATTCCAAAGGTTTGCAGGCAGTGAATTCTTTGTAGGTGCATCCTACACGATTTCCTGTACTGCTAGATCCAAGGTTATTGTTGGTATGTAGCGCAGCCTGTACTGCGGCTATGTTTGAAGCTAGAAAAGTACGGAATTCCTCTTCATTCATATTCACGGTGTGTCGAGTAGTCGGTGCCATTTCCTTCAAAATAGTTAAATGGAACAAGTTAATCATACAGAATATTAAGAGTAGTTAATAGTATTTCGTAGCATAATATGAACTCATTTATAAAAGCTTTTTCTTCATATTAGCGTTTTATAAGTTTAAATTCGGGTAGTACCTACCCGTTAAGTTCATACTTAGTAGCTAATATACAATTCAACTACTACAATTCTATATGAAAAACTGATTGTAATAATATTTCGCGTTCAAACTTTTATACAATATTTTACAAACTTACAATACCGCTTATTTTACATAAAGCATGAAATATAGCACACAATAACTTTGATACAAGATAGTTGTGAAAACAATTCTAGCTAGTACACAAGTCGTTCAGCAAAGGCAATAAATACACGTAATTCATACGTCCAGAAACAAGTCATGCATTCTGGTTTTACTAGGACTACTTCCCATCCTTGGTCTTGTGCAACATAACCGTTATGGCCGTTGATAAGACAGCGTGTTGTAACGTCATCAAAGGGACGAGGGTTACGTAATGTCCAACAGTCCCGTAATAATCTAAAAACCTCATTTCTTACCCCAATTACCGACTCCGTCACTTGTGGAAACGTTTTGTTTAATAGTTGTAGCCCGATGTTCTTGTTCTCACTTTGGTGAGAAGCGAACATTACTAATCCGTAAGCATAACATGCTTCTTTATGTTGCATGTTAGCCGCTTTTTCTAAATCACGAAGTCCAATATTCGGATATGTTGAGTCAAAATAATTTCTTAACCCGTTGCGTAAAATAGCATTTGGGTTCCCCGCAATATATGCGTCAAAGTAAACACATCGTAACTTATGGGTTTCCCAATGTGATATCCCCCATCTTTCAAACGAAAGTCTCTTATAAACCAAGACATTCTTGGAACGTTCTTCGAATGTCTTACAAACTGATCTCGCCTTAAATAGTTGTGCCGAAGAATTCTGGCCGACTCTAGACAAGATTTCATCAATCATGTCTCCGGGTAGGTCTCTTAAAATATTGGGTTGTCTATCCATTTTGTATTTTTAAACTGTAAAATAGACAAGAGTTAGATTCATAAAAAAAAAAATACTTATTAATACAAGCAATTTTTACATATATCATAAAGCATAAGAACACTATATTCCATATATTACACCACACGAATACAACTATCTTATTCCGACTCGCTCGTTTCTTCTTCTTCGGTTTTGGTTCGTTTTGCCAAGTTTCTAGGGATATATGATGTTCCCCTAATACGAGCCGTCGTTGTCCACATTGGTTTAGAAAAACCTGGTGGTTTAGAGGTTCCCGGGTCATTGTTACAACTTAAGGACTTCGGGGGTTGACGATACATATAAAGTTCATCGGGGTTGGAATTAGATTTCTCTATTTTTATGCCCTTTCCCTTATTATTTTCTTTTGCCTTTTTAAATTCAGTTGGGGTAATTTCTATAACATCATCGGAATTCTCGTCGGAATCCGATTCATCGGAGAATTGGTAATCCTCCCAATATTTTGCTTCCTTGGCGGAAACACCATTGACCATAATTAACCTTGGTCGGTTGGTTGAGGATTTTCTTTTACTTAACCGTTTTATTATTTCCCCCACCGGTTCTATTTCTTCATCCGGTTCCTCCTCTTCCGGTTCTGATTCTTCTTCCGGTTCCGACTCTTCTTCCGGTTCCTCTTCGGGAACTTGTGAATCAGTCCACGAATCATTCCAATTTACATTTGACTCTTCATTATTATTAGGTGAGTCAATGGGACTTGTTCTAGAGGTAGACATCTATCACATAATATCAAACACGTTAAGAGATTAATATATCACATAATATTCACATGTTAAAAATATATAGTTTCCAACAAAATTTGTTAAGCAATCATTTTTCAAGTAAACACGGTCGAAGTCCAGACTCACTAATGCATCCTAAAAAACTCGATAAGACACACTAATGCAAAATTCTGGTTCTCTAAGACCAACGCTCGGATACCAACTGAAATGTCCCGTTCTTATTGATTAAAAACGTTCCATATTAATTGATTTCGTTGCGAGGTTTTGACCTCTATATGAGACGTTTTTCAAAGACTGCATTCATTTTTAAACAAACCATAACCTTTATTTCATCAATAAAGGTTTAAAAAGCTTTACGTAGATTATCAAATAATGATAATCTAATATATCCTGTTTACACACGACCATTACATAATGGTTTACAATACAAATATGTTACAACAAAATAAGTTTCTTGAATGCAGTTTTTACACAATATCATACAAGCATGGACTCCAAATCTTGTCCTTATTTAAGTATGCGACAGCGGAAGCTCTTAATAATCACCTGAGAATAAACATGCTTAAAACGTCAACAAAAATGTTGGTGAGTTATAGGTTTAACCTATATATATCAAATCGTAACAATAGACCACAAGATTTCATATTTCAATACACATCCCATACATAGAGATAAAAATCATTCATATGGTGAACACCTGGTAACCGACAATAACAAGATGCATATATAAGAATATCCCCATCATTCCGGGACACCCTTCGGATATGATATAAATTTCGAAGTACTAAAGCATCCGGTACTTTGGATGGGGTTTGTTAGGCCCAATAGATCTATCTTTAGGATTCGCGTCAATTAGGGTGTCTGTTCCCTAATTCTTAGATTACCAGACTTAATAAAAAGGGGCATATTCGATTTCGATAATTCAACCATAGAATGTAGTTTCACGTACTTGTGTCTATTTTGTAAATCATTTATAAAACCTGCATGTATTCTCATCCCAAAAATATTAGATTTTAAAAGTGGGACTATAACTCACTTTCACAGATTTTTACTTCGTCGGGAAGTAAGACTTGGCCACTGGTTGATTCACGAACCTATAACAATATATACATATATATCAAAGTATGTTCAAAATATATTTACAACACTTTTAATATATTTTGATGTTTTAAGTTTATTAAGTCAGCTGTCCTCGTTAGTAACCTACAACTAGTTGTCCACAGTTAGATGTACAGAAATAAATCGATAGATATTATCTTGAATCAATCCACGACCCAGTGTATACGTATCTCAGTATTGATCACAACTCAAACTATATATATTTTGGAATCAACCTCAACCCTGTATAGCTAACTCCAACATTCACATATAGAGTGTCTATGGTTGTTCCGAAATATATATAGATGTGTCGACATGATAGGTCGAAACATTGTATACGTGTCTATGGTATCTCAAGATTACATAATATATAATACAAGTTGATTAAGTTATGGTTGGAATAGATTTGTTACCAATTTTCACGTAGCTAAAATGAGAAAAATTATCCAATCTTGTTTTACCCATAACTTCTTCATTTTAAATCCGTTTTGAGTGAATCAAATTGCTATGGTTTTATATTGAACTCTATTTTATGAATCTAAACAAAAAAAGTATAGGTTTCTAGTCGGAAAAATAAGTTACAAGTCGTTTTTGTAAAGGTAGTCATTTCAGTCGAAAGAACGACGTCTAGATGACCATTTTAGAAAACATACTTCCACTTTGAGTTTAACCATAATTTTTGGATATAGTTTCATGTTCATAATAAAAATCATTTTCTCAGAATAACAACTTTTAAATCAAAGTTTATCATAGTTTTTAATTAACTAACCCAAAACAGCCCGCGGTGTTACTACGACGGCGTAAATCCGGTTTTACGGTGTTTTTCGTGTTTCCAGGTTTTAAATCATTAAGTTAGCATATCATATAGATATAGAACATGTGTTTAGTTGATTTTAAAAGTCAAGTTAGAAGGATTAACTTTTGTTTGCGAACAAGTTTAGAATTAACTAAACTATGTTCTAGTGATTACAAGTTTAAACCTTCGAATAAGATAGCTTTATATGTATGAATTGAATGATGTTATGAACATCATTACTACCTTAAGTTCCTTGGATGAACCTACTGGAAAAGAGAAAAATGGATCTAGCTTCAATGGATCCTTGGATGGCTCAAAGTTCTTGAAGCAAAATCATGACACGAAAACAAGTTCAAGTAAGATCATCACTTGAAATAAGATTGTTATAGTTATAGAAATTGAACCAAAGTTTGAATATGATTATTACCTTGTATTAGAATGATAACCTACTGTAAGAAACAAAGATTTCTTGAGGTTGGATGATCACCTTACAAGATTGGAAGTGAGCTAGCAAACTTGAAAGTATTCTTGATTTTATGAAACTAGAACTTTTGGAATTTATGAAGAACACTTAGAACTTGAAGATAGAACTTGAGAGAGTTCAATTAGATGAAGAAAATTGAAGAATGAAAGTGTTTGTAGGTGTTTTTGGTCGTTGGTGTATGGATTAGATATAAAGGATATGTAATTTTGTTTTCATGTAAATAAGTCATGAATGATTACTCATATTTTTGTAATCTTATGAGATATTTCATGCTAGTTGCCAAATGATGGTTCCCACATGTGTTAGGTGACTCACATGGGCTGCTAAGAGCTGATCATTGGAGTGTATATACCAATAGTACATACATCTAAAAGCTGTGTATTGTACGAGTACGAATACGGGTGCATACGAGTAGAATTGTTGATGAAACTGAACGAGAATGTAATTGTAAGCATTTTTGTTAAGTAGAAGTATTTTGATAAGTGTATTGAAGTCTTTCAAAAGTGTATAAATACATATTAAAACACTACATGTATATACATTTTAACTGAGTCGTTAAGTCATCGTTAGTCGTTACATGTAAGTGTTGTTTTGAAACCTTTAGGTTAACGATCTTGTTAAATGTTGTTAACCCAATGTTTATAATATCAAATGAGATTTTAAATTATTATATTATCATGATATTATGATGTACGAATATCTCTTAATATGATATATATACATTAAATGTCGTTACAACGATAAACGTTACATGTATGTCTCGTTTCAAAATCATTAAGTTAGTAGTCTTGTTTTTACATATGTAGTTCATTGTTAATATAATTAATGATATGTTTACTTATCATAATATCATGTTAACTATATATATAACCATATATATGTCATCATATAGTTTTTTTACAAGTTTTAACGTTCGTGAATCACCGGTCAACTTGGGTGGTCAATTGTCTATATGAAACCTATTTCAATTAATCAAGTCTTAACAAGTTTGATTGCTTAACATGTTGGAAACATTTAATCATGTAAACATCAATCTCAATTAATATATATAAACATGGAAAAGTTCGGGTCACTACAACTAGGAACTTCGAGATCAACAAGTTTAATTCACACAAAGGCGGAATTAGTGAATCAAACCAATCAAAGTGAATATGGGTAGCTTTTTGGGATTGAATTAGTCAAACCACAACAAGGATTGTGATTAGATTAATGCCTAGAACTATTATTCACTACCATGAGTGATTTGGGTTGAGAGAGAATCGGATCAGGTGAACCAGATCTAAGTGATTATGTGTGAGAGAGGCTTAACCTAAAATGAAGAACATAAAACTTTATATACCCCTGCTGTTGACTCACCCGTACGAGTCATGCATCACACGTACTAGTTGGCTTCATCAGCCGTACGGGTGATCACTCACTCGTGTCTTCTCATTCAGGTTATAGTTATGACTTAGCTCAGCATCAACCGTGCATATGAGCGTGTCAGCCGTATGAGTGATACTTCACTCGTACGTCTGACTAAGTCTATCAAAGTCAAACATCCGTATCGCGTTCCTGCAGTACCTGTAACCACATACAAACACAGATAGGATAATAACGAGCGATCTTGGTATCCCATAAACTAAAGTACCTGCAATGGACATAGGTTAGATGTCTAGGGACTTTACATAAAATGCATCAACAGTCATGCGCTGCCAAATGGTATTCCATCTGGCGGCGAATATTAATGATTTTAAAAAGCGTATTTAATGCCGTGACATTAGATTCAAATTTATATGCATTATACATAATTACATTAAGAGTGAAATAAATACCTTAAAACAATATGTACCATGCTAAGTCATTCATACATAAAAGGAATAATATGAATGAAATTCAAAACGGTCAAAATCGAAAAAAGGCAAAATTGAAGGCTTTCGAGGTCTCGTTTCGAAAAATATTTGGGACAAACTGAAATGCCCCATTCATATTAATTATAAATGTTTCATATTAATTGGTTTCTTTGCGAGGTTTTGACCTCTATATGAGACGTTTTCAAAGCTTGCATTCATTTTAAAATAACCATAACCTTTATTATTGAATAAAGGTCTAAAAGCATAAGTTTTGATTGTTCATCAAAGACAATCTCCTCAAAATACATGTAAATTACACACACCATTACATACTTGCCAACAAAATATTACAAATAAAATTTCCGAATGCAAGTTTATTTATTAAGAAAAGCATGATGACTCCAAATCTTGACGTTGAGTAAACATGCAACAGCGGAAGCTTTTTAATTTTCACCTGAGAATAAACATGCTTTAAAACGTCAACAAAAATATTGGTGAGTCATAGGTTTATAATCTATATAATAATCATGATATTAATAAGCCACAAGATTTCATTTAATAAATTGCGCATGATCATTACAACTGCAAAATCATTCATATGTTGAGTCACCTGGTAACCGACCTTAACATAGAGTACTTAAGATATCTGGCATCATACATTCCACTATTCAAATGTATGACAAGAACCCTTCGAATTACTAAAGCATTTCCACTATTCGAAAATGGGGGTTGTTGGTGCCCGTAGATCTACCTTTAGGATTCGCGTCAATTAGTATTTTTCACCAATTCTTAGGTTACCAAGCATAATAATAATAAGTACAGATATCCGGTATAATAAAACAATCGTAGAATGTAGTTTCATGAACTTGTGCTTATTTTGTAAAACATTTATAAATTTGCATGTATTCTCATCCCAAAATAATTTAGATAGTATAAACGGGACTATAACTCACTTGTGATGATTTCTGAATAGATGGTAATAAGACTTGGCCTCTGACAAATTCACGGACCTAATAATAATACTCTTGTGTCAAGATATATATATATATATATATATATATATATATATATATATATATATATATATATATATATATATATATATATATATATATATATATATATATATATATAAAATTAATATTCCATATTTATGATACTTATGATAATTTTTAATTGTCCATTGTTGGTAGTCCAATAGTCCGATAGTCCAATAGTCCGATAGTCCAATAATATAGATATATATATAAATATAAATGCGTATATTGTGTTAGAATTCACTAACACTATAATATATTGTCTTAATGTAATAAGACACATAATATGTATATTGTCTGAAGCAATCCGCGACCCATTGTATACATGTCTCAGGCTCGATCACAACTCAAAATATATATATTATTATAGAATCAACCTCAACCCTGTATAGCTAACTCGAGCATTACTGCATATAGAGTGTCTATGTTATTCCAAATAATATATATATATATATATATATATATATATATATATATATATATATATATATATATATATATATGCGTCGATATAATATTTCAAAACTTTTTATACAGATCCACGGTGATCAAGTCATATATATATGGTGCCTTACGATCTTTATTAAGACTATAATATATTGTCGTAGAACTTAATCACGACTATTATAAATTGTATTTCCATAAGTTCGGGAACAAGACATGTATAAATACATGTAGGATACATGGTAAGTTAGCTAGGATAAGGTTAGCATCAATTTTTATTAATCAAAACCGTAGCTAAAAACAAGCAAAAATATCCAATTTTGTTTTACCCATAATTTCTTCGTTACAAATCCATTTTGAGTGATTCAACTTGCCATGGTTTTGTATCGAACCGTTATTTATTAATATAAACAGAAAAAGTATATGTTTATAGTCGAAAATACAGCTTAGGTGTCAAATAGAAGAAGATAGTCATATCCGTCGTAAGAACGACATCTTGATGACCCTTTTGAAAAACATACTTCCAATTAGAGTTTAACCATGGATTTTGGATATATTTCATATCCATATAAAATAAGATTTTTCACCAAAGAAAATCTTTTAATTCAAAGTTTAAGATAGGTTTTTAATATTAAACCCAAAACAGCCCCCGTTCGACTAAGACGGCGTATATTCGATTTTAAGGTGTTCTTCGTGTTTACAAGTTTTATATCCTTATGTTAGCTTGACATAAAGTTATAATACATGTGTTGAAGTATTTTAAAAGTCAAGTTAGAAGGATTAAGTTTATTTGAAAACAAGTTTAGAAATAATCTAAACTATGTTCTTGTTGTTATTAGTTATGACTCAAAATAAGATAGCTATATTAATATGAATCGAATAAGATTATGAATAAGGTTACTACCTCAAGTTACTTGAATAATGCTACTGGAAAAGATAGGAAATAATCTTGGAATCAAAAGTATCTTTGATGGCTTGGAAACTCTTGAAGCAGAATCATGACACGAAAACAAGTTCAAGTAAGATTTTCACTCAAAATAAGATTGTTATAGTTATAGAAATTGAATCGAAGTTTGAATATGAGTATTACTTTGTATTAGAAAGATATCTTACTGTAAATAAGAAAGATTTCTTGAGGTTGGATGATCAATTTACAAGGTTGGAAGTAAGCTAGCAAACTTGGAAGTGTTCTTGGTTTTTATAAAACTATAACTTATAGAATTTATGAAGAAGATTTAGAACTTGAATATAGAACTTGAGAGAGATCAATTAGATGAAGAAAATTGAAGAATGAAAGTGTTTGTAGGTGTTTTTGGTCGTTGGTATATGGATTAAATAAAAATGATGTGTAATTTTGTTTACTTGTAAATAAGTCATGAATGATTACTAATATTTTTGTAAATTTATGTAATCATTCATGCTAGTTGCCAAATGATGGTTCCCACATGTGTTAGTGTAACAACCCAAACCGTAACCGACCAAACACGACGAAATTTCAAACAAAAAAAAAAAATTTCTGGTGCAGGCCATCTGCGCGGCGCGCCAGGTGGCCGCGCGGCGCGCCAAACCACCTGGACAGCCCGCTGTCCCCGGAAGTCAATTTAATGAAAATGTTTGACTAGTTCCCGACACATTTAGCTAAAACGCTTTTAACCATGACTTCATATATGAAAAACTAGCACGTTTAATTAATAATATCAAATTTACGAAGCGGGTCCCACATCGACCCAAATTACCCCTTGAGTACCAAAATGCAATATTTGACCATAAGACTTTTAATACAAAACGAAGCCGAGCATGGCGATTGGGGATACGCTACCCAATCCTAAACAATCCAAAAGCAAGTCTCTAAAGCAAACTATGCAAGTCTTCTAGCCTCGCGCTTACCCGAGCCACCAATCCGCATGCAATCTATAAAAAGAGTCAACAACGAGAGGGTAAGCTAATGCTTAGTGAGTAGAATAAATATATACATGCATATACAACTTACCTACTCGCATCCACGACATCACATAAATACACATAAATCACTTACCTCATCGTACCAAACGCTAGTATCATCAAATCGTATAACTAGCAACCTCATAAGCAATCAATAGCTAGTAACGTCAAACCGTACAACTAGCAACATCATTAGCATAAATAAATATAAATAATAAATCAAATTAAATGCTAGCATCAACAATTACAATTCATGGTTAACCAATCTCTTCGCTAGGGGAACGACTTCGCGAATCAAGTCATCGATGTTCATAACATTCGTTAGCTTCCAAAAACGGCTATGGCATGCTAACCCCCCGAGGTGTTCCAAAAACGGCTATGGCATCACCCCTCAAGTGTTCCAAAAACGGCTATGGCATCACTTGCTCAATGTGAGTAGAACACGGCTATTACTCACGCTTTCGTACACCAACACGGCTATGTGTACGGGTAACTCAAATAACAACGTGGGAGTAAAACACGGCTATTACTTGCCACTAAATGCACAAACACGGCTATTACTTGCCACTAAATGCACAAACACGGCTATGTGCCTTAGTACAAAACATGGACTAATACGGCTAAGTCCCACAACCTTGGTCACAAAACGGCTATGTGACACCATCAACACGGTACATAAATCATATACATACATATATACATATTCCACTCACAATAATCATTATGGACAAGAACGGCTATGTCCCACCACTACGGTCACAAAAACGGCTATGTGACATCATTACTACGGGCAACTATCAATGTGGACAAAATGTCTATATCTCACAACTATGGTCACCAAACGGCTATATCCCACAACTATGGTCACCAAACGGCTATATCCCACAACTATGGTCACCAAACGGCTATGTGACACCATTTCCACGGGCACATAAATCATATACATACATATATAGATATTCCACTCACCTTGAAGTCTTGAAGAATGCTTCCAAGTAATCCGCAACTCGCCAATGGAAAGTACCTATTCCATTACCACAATTACAATAATACACTTAGAGTGGATTTACAAATCAACCCAATTCGTCACTAAGTTCAATTTCGACCCAAATGCACTTCCAAGCACAAACCGTGCCCAAAACTAATCAATAATCACTAACACAAGTGAGAATGGTCCCAATATGTCAATTAAACTCGAACTCAAGTGTTAAACACATGTCATACCCATTTTGACACTTAAACCCTAATTTTGACCCATAAAGGTCAAAATCTCATCCTTTACAAGTTTTGACACCTAAACACATTTAACTCGGTTCTATACTTCAACTTAATCCATTTTAAGTTTATAAACATCATTAAATCGCCAATTGGGTCATAATTACCACCGAACCCTAATTTGACCCAAAGTCACAATTAGTCAACCATAATACCCTAAATGGGTTCCAATACTTCAATAATCACTATACCTAGTGATTAAACTCCAAACCAAAGCCTAAACAAGGCCAAATCGTCATCCAACCCAAAACCCGCCAAGTGACAAGAATAACTAGTCACCATAAACCCATTTCATCACCTAAAAGGGTTACACAACAATTTAACTCAAAACCCTAACTTGAATATCAAATCAAATAAATGAAATTCGGAGTTTGAGCTTACCAATACCACCACAACGTAGCTAGGAACGAAAGGAACAACTTTAAAACCCGAGACTTTGAACGATTCGAGCTTCTTCCTCACCAAAACCTCCAATCTCTCTCTAAACTCTTACTCTCTCTCTAAAAATGGATGAAGATGATGAGTGGATGTGAATGGGATCCAAAACTGATCCAAACTAGCTCATAAGCCTCACAAATCCGGCCTCAAGTGAAATTACCCATTTGCCCTTCATTTAAACCAATTAAAAACAAGGGATTCTGTCAGCAGCAAACGGCGCGGCGCGCCGAATCCCCGCGCGGCGCGCGACCTAACTGAAACAGATTCTTTTGCATTTTAAACTTTATATAAATAATCCGCGAAACCCAAACTCGAACGTCTTAATACACAAACAAGCAAGATAAATATTCGGGTCTTACAACTCTCCCCCACTTAAACTCGATCACGTCCTCGTGATCCTCATCACTTAACCAAGTGGACCTCACCCTACGGTCCTCGACATAAGTCCCAATCCGACTTTCCTAAGCAATTCCTTTCCAACGAATCGCCTTCCACAACTAAATCGTCACCCGCGATTTATCAAAACCACAATCCGAGCACTAAAACCATGCTCATTCCCTAACATCAGGAAAACTCAACCAATCTCGTACCGAGATATAAATCCCTTAGCGTACTATTACCGAGTACAACGCTAAAAGCAACCAAGTCTCAACCTAAGGTCAACAACCCGAAACGATGAAGACCGAACCAAACGAATCCTTACGGACAACACCAAACGATAACGTCCATTGTAGTGCGCAATACGACCAATACGCAACTACCGTAACATCGTAATCCAACGGTTAAAACCGATAACGCCCAAAACAATCATGGCAACGCTAGAACCCAAGGTGTACAAAATCGACTATTGTCACACCCGTAACAACACGTGAGCGAAACACGGCTATCGCATCACTAATCACACAACATGGTCCTCACGACCCCACCATCGGTGTATAAAACAACCGACAGATCACACAACACGAAGGCTGGCCGAAAACACACGCGCCTTAGTGAATCCGAACTACACGCGACTCACTACCTTCACCACAACAACAATCGGGAATGGCCGAACTACACGCGCCATAGTGAATCCGAACTACACGAGAGTCACTATCCCGGAGGAATGACCGAACTACACGAGTCATTTGTGAATCCGAACTACACGAGACTCACTCCTCAATACAATGACCGAAACCACACGAGTCATTTGTGAATCCGAACTACACGAGATTCACTTCCACAACATCGAGGTTGGCCGAACTACACGAGCCTTAGTAATCCGAAACCACACGAGATTACTACCTCAATAAGATGACCGAACTACACGAGTCACCATGAATCCGAACTACACGAGATTCATTCCGATAAGATGACCGAACTACACGCGTCATCGTGAATCCGAAAACACACGCGATTCACAACCATGATGAAGTCAGCGGACCCGAAGATCATGCTTCACCAATCTCAACACCGGATGAAGTCAGCGGACCCGAAGATCATGCTTCACCGATATAACACCACGCTCATGATGAAGTCAGCGGACCCCGAAAGTCATGCTCCACCAATCACATACTCCCATGATGAAGTCAGCGGACCCTAAAGATCATGCTTCATCAATCAACCATACCATAATGAAGTCAGCGGACCCGAAGATCATGCTTCATTAATCACAATCCCATGATGAAGTCAGCGGACTCCGAAAGTCATGCTTCATCAATCAACAATCCCACGATGAAGTCAGCGGACCCCGAAGGTCATGCTTCATCTATCACATACGCACTTTCGGCCTCAAACACCGAGTCGTGCAACATCACGCTCTGCTACACTACAGTGAACCCTAGCGGACCACTAACCATCCATAATCGAGCAAGAACCACCTATACCAAACATAGGTACCAAACAATAATTCTCCAAAAGAGAACCCGACACACACCTCCCTTAACCGAAGGATTTCACCTTGCTCGCCACATACGTCCATTATCCCTCAACGAGATTTACCACATTACCACCTTGGTGATAATTCAAATCCAAAATCATAAGTACAATTTATCCAAAATTGTGCTCTACCACAAGTTGACCAAAACTAGGTCTCGACGAAATTTCCGGATCTACTAAAAACATCATCCGAAATATCACACTAAAACTTCCTCGTGCGGAAATGCGACTCCCCCTCTTGGAACCACGTTCCTATATCACACTCGTACAACCGTACAATGCTACCAAAGGTAGACTTTACCAACGATTGGGTACACACGACCCATCACTACACCTTGCTCCAACCTTGAGCATACGAAGGATTTCAAACAATCCTTAAACATTTCGAACGAAAAGTGTACCACGCATTACACAAACTACACCCTCGCAATCATCCAATTACTATAGTTGTCAATTTCACCGAGTCACTCGTATACTTAAGGGTTCCTCCCGGTACCCTAAGTACAATGTAACTACAACACAATCGGAGTCGACACCACGCTAGTAGGTATAAAAGAGGCACCTAACGTCGCGTCATAAAGACTCCATTACCAACGCCCATCGAGATTTAAAACACTCGATCTCAAGGGTTCCAACCAACCGACGAACCTCATGATTCGTCAACTTCGACACGCAAGCGAACACGCGCTTAACAATCGAACACCAAAACCATTTCCGTGGCTTGGTAGAAACATTTCTCAAATATCAAGGAATGCTTGGTTGCACCAAGTCTTACGCCCTTCGCCCGACAATCAAACGTCACCATAGGGTACTTCCATTAGGAACGTCACCCATAACAACAATATGCACAACACAAGGCATTAACAACTCAAACTCAAACGGCATCGAACATTCCCAAGACTTGTGACTCCTCATGCCACCATTGTAACATCTAGACGCGCTAGAATTCGATATACTCGTCCGCGTACCACCCGTGCTCACACTCGGACCCTTAGTCCTCTTACTCGGAGCACCATAAGAAACAACCCTTCTATCCCTTGAAGGCTCACCCTTCTTCGATCGTGTATGCGACTCGAAACCCCTAGCCAAGTCGAATAATTCCGAAAACGATTTCGCTTGACCACGTCTAATTTTTTTTTTCTTTTCAAGTCGTCATTCAAAGTCCGATAGAAATCCCCCATTAATAAACGATCACTTCCCAAATACTCCGGACAAAAACGAGCCTTCGCCATAAAGGTCGTCTTGAGAGTATTTAAATCCATAGATCCTTGTCGCAAATTTCGCAACTCATTACGCAATTCCCACAAATCGGCCGAAGTCCGGAACTCCTCGAAGAATTCCTCCTTAAACTCGTCCCACGATAAGACCATAAACGTTTCACCACCAACAAGATCAATCTTACCATCCAACCAATCCCTTGCCCTACCCCGCAACAAACTAGTTGCGAGCCTCGTCTTCTTCTCGGGAGGGCAATCAATCGTGCGAAAACGCCCTTCGTCATCCGAAATCCAAGTTGTGCTTACCAATGGATCCGGTTTCCCGTCGTACATCGGTGGTTTAGTCCTCATGAAGCTCTTAAGATAACGCTTCATTTCGCCACTACTTTGAAGTTTGGAATACTTCCTATCCATTTCTTCTCGAAACGCTCTCATTTGCTCCGCAACGGCGGCCGCAACTCTAGCGTTAAACTCCACGTTATTCGCCTCGATCTCGTTTCGCGTCGTCAATCTCAAAATGCAAAACGATTAGATCACGAACGTATAAAATCGCACGCACAACTCCGTCCCATCTTGCTAAACACTCGTCGTACATCACTCGTTAGACGCGATTTGCACCCGTAATAAGGTTTGCAAGTTCTTATTACGCACACACGCCGCATCGACTCGTTAGTACAACGACCGCCTCGCTCGATGATAAGAACAAACACAACCAAAATTCTACGCGATACAAACACACGCGAGAATTATTACCACAACACAAAAGCATATTAATAATATCCGCATTACTAATATATACGTTAGTCGACCTATAAACAAGGCACTAACTAAACCCATTCCGACCCGAAATCCTACAAGTCCCGCAACAATTTAAGCACACACAAAAGTCTAAGTCTAGGCACCTATCTCAAGTCACCTAAATCCCTTAGACCATGCTCTGATACCACTTGTAACAACCCAAACCGTAACCGACCAAACACGACGAAATTTCAAACAAAAAAAAAAATTTCTGGTGCAGGCCATCTGCGCGGCGCGCCAGGTGGCCGCGCGGCGCGCCAAACCACCTGGACAGCCCGCTGTCCCCGGAAGTCAATTTAATGAAAATGTTTGACTAGTTCCCGACACATTTAGCTAAAACGCTTTTAACCATGACTTCATATATGAAAAACTAGCACGTTTAATTAATAATATCAAATTTACGAAGCGGGTCCCACATCGACCCAAATTACCCCTTGAGTACCAAAATGCAATATTTGACCATAAGACTTTTAATACAAAACGAAGCCGAGCATGGCGATTGGGGATACGCTACCCAATCCTAAACAATCCAAAAGCAAGTCTCTAAAGCAAACTATGCAAGTCTTCTAGCCTCGCGCTTACCCGAGCCACCAATCCGCATGCAATCTATAAAAAGAGTCAACAACGAGAGGGTAAGCTAATGCTTAGTGAGTAGAATAAATATATACATGCATATACAACTTACCTACTCGCATCCACGACATCACATAAATACACATAAATCACTTACCTCATCGTACCAAACGCTAGTATCATCAAATCGTATAACTAGCAACCTCATAAGCAATCAATAGCTAGTAACGTCAAACCGTACAACTAGCAACATCATTAGCATAAATAAATATAAATAATAAATCAAATTAAATGCTAGCATCAACAATTACAATTCATGGTTAACCAATCTCTTCGCTAGGGGAACGACTTCGCGAATCAAGTCATCGATGTTCATAACATTCGTTAGCTTCCAAAAACGGCTATGGCATGCTAACCCCCCGAGGTGTTCCAAAAACGGCTATGGCATCACCCCTCAAGTGTTCCAAAAACGGCTATGGCATCACTTGCTCAATGTGAGTAGAACACGGCTATTACTCACGCTTTCGTACACCAACACGGCTATGTGTACGGGTAACTCAAATAACAACGTGGGAGTAAAACACGGCTATTACTTGCCACTAAATGCACAAACACGGCTATTACTTGCCACTAAATGCACAAACACGGCTATGTGCCTTAGTACAAAACATGGACTAATACGGCTAAGTCCCACAACCTTGGTCACAAAACGGCTATGTGACACCATCAACACGGTACATAAATCATATACATACATATATACATATTCCACTCACAATAATCATTATGGACAAGAACGGCTATGTCCCACCACTACGGTCACAAAAACGGCTATGTGACATCATTACTACGGGCAACTATCAATGTGGACAAAATGTCTATATCTCACAACTATGGTCACCAAACGGCTATATCCCACAACTATGGTCACCAAACGGCTATATCCCACAACTATGGTCACCAAACGGCTATGTGACACCATTTCCACGGGCACATAAATCATATACATACATATATAGATATTCCACTCACCTTGAAGTCTTGAAGAATGCTTCCAAGTAATCCGCAACTCGCCAATGGAAAGTACCTATTCCATTACCACAATTACAATAATACACTTAGAGTGGATTTACAAATCAACCCAATTCGTCACTAAGTTCAATTTCGACCCAAATGCACTTCCAAGCACAAACCGTGCCCAAAACTAATCAATAATCACTAACACAAGTGAGAATGGTCCCAATATGTCAATTAAACTCGAACTCAAGTGTTAAACACATGTCATACCCATTTTGACACTTAAACCCTAATTTTGACCCATAAAGGTCAAAATCTCATCCTTTACAAGTTTTGACACCTAAACACATTTAACTCGGTTCTATACTTCAACTTAATCCATTTTAAGTTTATAAACATCATTAAATCGCCAATTGGGTCATAATTACCACCGAACCCTAATTTGACCCAAAGTCACAATTAGTCAACCATAATACCCTAAATGGGTTCCAATACTTCAATAATCACTATACCTAGTGATTAAACTCCAAACCAAAGCCTAAACAAGGCCAAATCGTCATCCAACCCAAAACCCGCCAAGTGACAAGAATAACTAGTCACCATAAACCCATTTCATCACCTAAAAGGGTTACACAACAATTTAACTCAAAACCCTAACTTGAATATCAAATCAAATAAATGAAATTCGGAGTTTGAGCTTACCAATACCACCACAACGTAGCTAGGAACGAAAGGAACAACTTTAAAACCCGAGACTTTGAACGATTCGAGCTTCTTCCTCACCAAAACCTCCAATCTCTCTCTAAACTCTTACTCTCTCTCTAAAAATGGATGAAGATGATGAGTGGATGTGAATGGGATCCAAAACTGATCCAAACTAGCTCATAAGCCTCACAAATCCGGCCTCAAGTGAAATTACCCATTTGCCCTTCATTTAAACCAATTAAAAACAAGGGATTCTATCAGCAGCAAACGGCGCGGCGCGCCGAATCCCCGCGCGGCGCGCGACCTAACTGAAACAGATTCTTTTGCATTTTAAACTTTATATAAATAATCCGCGAAACCCAAACTCGAACGTCTTAATACACAAACAAGCAAGATAAATATTCGGGTCTTACAGTTAGGTGACTCACATAGGCTACTAAGAGCTGATCATTGGAGTATATATACCAATAGTAAATACATCTAGAAGCTGTGTATTGTACGAGTACGAATACGGGTGCATACGAGTAGAATTGTTGATGAAACTGAACGAGGATGTAATTGTAAGCATTTTTGTCAAGTAGAAGTACTTTGATATGTGTCATGAAGTCTTTCAAAAGTTTATGAATACATCTTAAAAATACTACATGTATATACATTTTAACTGAATCGTTAAGTTACCGTTAGTCGTTACATGTAAGTGTTGTTTTGAAAGCTTTAAACTAACGATCTCATTTAATGTTGTTAACCCATTGTTTATTATATCTAATGAGATGTTAAATTATTACATTATCATGATATTATGATGTATGAATATATCTTAATATGATATATATACATTAAAATGTCATTACAATGATAATCGTTACATATATGTCTCGTTTCGAAATTCTTAAGTTAGTAGTCTTGTTTTACATATGTAGTTCATTGTTAACATACTTAATGATATATATAATTATCATTTTATCATTTTAAATATAGTGTATCAATATCTTAATATGATTCATATGTAATTAGTAAGACGTTGTTATAACGATAATCGTTATATATATCGTTTCGTGTTTCTTAACTTAGAAATCTCATTTTCATGTATATAACTCATTGTTAATATACCTATGAGATACTTATCATAATATCATGTTAACTATATATATTTCCATATCATCATATAGTTTTTACAAGTTTTAACATTCGTGAATCGCCGGTCAACTTGGGTGGTCAATTGTCTATATGAACACATTTCAAATAGTCAAGTCTTAACAAGGTTGATTGCTTAACATGTTGGAAATATTAATTATGTAAATATTAATCTTCTATATATTAGTGGAAAAATCCGGGTCGTTACATTACACACCCGTTAAATTAAATTTCGTCCCAAATGTGGAACAAATGTGGGTACTTCAGCTTCATTTGGTCTTCTCGTTCCCAAGTAAATTCAGGTCCTCTACGAGCATTCCATTGAACCTTAACGATTGGTATCTTACTTTGTTTGAGTCGTTTGACCTCACGATCTATAATTTCAACGGGTTCTTCGACGAAATTTAGTTTCTTGTCAATTTTAATCTCGTCTAAAGGAACAATGAGATCTTCGGTAGCTAGGCATTTCTTCAGGTTTGAAACATGAAAGGTGTTGTGAATCTTTTCTGATTGTGGAGGTAGCTTAAGTCGATAGGCCACCGGCCCAATGCGTTTTTCAATCTTGAATGGCCCAATGTATCTTGGGCTCAATTTCCCCCGTTTTCCAAAACGAATAACACCTTTCTAAGTTGATACCTTAAGCATAACCATATAACCTTCCTCAAACTCTCAAGGTTTTCTTCTAACATTCGCATAGCTCTTTTGTAGACTCCGAGCTGTTTTCAATCGTTGCTGATTTTATCGGTGGTTTCTTGGATAATTTCCGGACCTGTAATCTGTTTATCCCCCACATCACTCCAATAAATCGGAGACCCGCACTTCCTCCCATAAAGTGCCTCGAATGGTGCTGCCTCAATACTAGAATGATAGCTGTTGTTTTAGAAAAACTCAGCTAACGGTAGATGTTGATCCCAACTGCTTCCAAAATCAATAACACATGCTCGTAGAATGTCTTCGAGTGTCTGAATCATCCTTTCACTCTACCTATCAGTTTGTGGATGATAGGCAGTACTTAAATCTAGACGATTTCCCAATGCTTCGTGTAATGCCTGTCGGAATCTGGAAGTAAATCTGCTATTACGATCAGAGATAATAGAGATTGGTATACCATGTCTAGAAACAACTTCTTTCAGGTATAATCGTGCTAATTTCTCTATACCATCCTCTTCTTTTATTGGAAGAAAGTGTGCTGACTTAGTAAGACGATCGACTATTACCCAAATCATATCATAACCACCCGCGGTTCTCGGTAACTTAGCAATGAAATCCATGTTAATGTTTTCCCATTTCCATTCTGGGATTTCAGGTTGTTGGAGTAGGCTCGATGGTTTCTGATGCTCAGCTTTGACTTTAGAACAAGTCAAACATGCTCCTACATATGTGGCTATATCGGCCTTCATTCCTGGCCACCAAAAGTTTCTCTTGAGGTGTTGGTACATTTTCCCCGCTCCGGGATGTATTGAATATCTGATTTTATGTGCTTCATCTAGTACCACTTTCCTCAAATCCCCATTCTTTGGTACCCACATTCTTTCAGCTAAATACCTGTTTTTGTCTTCCCGAATATTAAGCTGTTTTTCTAATCCTTTGGGTATTTCCCTTCCAAAACTTCCTTCCTTCAAAACCTCCTGTTGTGCCTCTTTTATTCGAGTAGTAAGATTAGTATGTATAATCATGTTCATAGCTTTTACTCGAATAGGTTCTCTTTCCTTTCAACTCAAGGCATCGGATACCACATTTGCTTTCCCCGGGTGGTAACGGAATTCACAATCATAATCATTTAGCAGCTCAACCCATCTACGCTGCCTCATATTTAGTTGCTTTTGATTTAAAATATGTTGGAGACTTTTGTGGTCGGTGTATACGATAAACTTGACCCCATATAGATAATGTTTCCACATCTTTAATGCAAAAACAATGGCGCTCAATTCCAGATCATGTGTGGTGTAGTTTCGTTCATGAATTTTGAGTTGTCGAGAAGCATATGCAATCACCTTCTTCCGTTGCATAAGAACAAACCCAAAACCCATTCTTGATGCGTCGCTGTAGAAAACAAAATCTTCCATTCCGTCAGGTAATGATAAAATATTTGCCGTAGTCAACTTCTTTTTCAACAATTGGAAGGCACCCTCTTGTTCGGAAGTCCATTCATACTTCTTCCCCTTATGTGTCAATGCGGTTAAAGGTTTGGCTACTCGGGAGAAATCTTGAATAAATCTCCAATAGTAACCGGCTAAACCCAAAAATTGACGTATTTGCGTTGGAGTTTTCAGGGTTTCCCAATTTTTGATGGCTTCGATCTTGGAGGGATCAACTTTGATTCCATTACTACTGACTACGTGGTCAAGAAATTGTACTTCATTTAACCAAAAAGCACATTTAGAGAACTTAGCAAAAAGTTGTTCTTTTCTTAACAACTCTAACACAAGTCTCAAGTGTTGTTCGTGTTCCTAGTTATTCTTCGAATAGATAAGGATGTCATCAATAAAGACAATAACAATCTTATCTAAATATGGACTACATACTCGGTGCATGAGGTACATAAAAACTGCGGGTGCATTGGTTAGACCGAATGGCATAACCATGAATTCGTAATGGCCATAACGAGTTCTGAAGGCTGTTTTGGTATATTGGCTTCTTTAACCCTCATTTGATGATAACCCGACCTTAAGTCAATTTTGGAGTATACGCTCGAACCTTGGAGTTAATCGAATAGGTCGTCGATTTGGGGTAAAGGGTATCGGTTTTTAATGGTGACTTTGTTCAGCTCGCGGTATTCGATACACATGCGTAAAGACCCATCTTTACAAACAAAATTGGAGCTCCCCATGGTGATGTACTCGGTCGGATGAAACCACGTCTTAATAGTTCTTGTAGCTGACTTTGTAATTCTTTCATTTCGGTGGGCGCAAGTTTATATGGAGCACGAGCTATTGGTGCGGCTCCTGGTACAAGATCTATTTGGAATTCAACGGATCGGTGTGGAGGTAGTCCCGGTAATTCGTCCGGAAACACCTCAGGAAATTCTCTTGCAACGGGAACGTCATCAATTTTCTTTTCTTCTTTTTCAACCTTCTCGACGTGTGCTAGTACGGCATAGCAACCTTTTCTTATTATTTTGTGCGCCTTCAAACTACTAATAAGATTTAATTTGGCATTGCCCTTTTCTCCGTACACCATTAAGGGTAATCCGTGTTCTCTCTGAATGCGAATCGCCTTCTCATGACAAACAACTTCAGCTTTCACCTTGGACATCCAGTCCATTCCAATAATTACGTCGAAACTTCCCAATTCCACCGGTATTAAATCAATTGCAAACGTTTCGCTAACTAAACTAATTTTCCGATTTCGGCAAATTTTATCAACTTTAATTAGTTTACCATTTGCTACTTCAATTATACACTTTTTATCCAAAGATGTTAACGGGCAATTTAATTTGGCACAAAATTCTCTACTCATATAAATTCTATCGGCACCCGAATCAAATAAAACATAAGCAGGTGTATTGTTGATAAGAAACGTACCCGTAACAAGCTCCGGGTCTTCCTGTGCTTTCTCCCCATTAATGTTGAAGGCTCTCCCACGGCCTTGCCTATTTTCATTCCGGCACTGGTTTATGGCCCGGTTTTCCACATCCATAGCAAACAACGCCGTTATTATTTGTTCCGGCATTATTTGCTCCTCTGTTTCTATTTGGTCCGTAGACTTCACACTTTGCCGCAATATGGCCATTCCTGTTGCACCTGGTACATAACTCTCTACAAAACCACTCCGGATGAGAAATATCACACCTTAGACATATAGTTCTTTGCTTTTTGTTGTGATTGTTGTTGTTGTTAGGGTTATTGTTGTTGAGACGGTTGTTGTTGTTATTGTTAGGATTGGGGTTGTTGTTGTTATTGTTAGGATTGGGGTTGTTGTTGTTGTAATTGTTATTGGGATGGTTGTTGCGGTTATTGTTGCGGTAGTTGTTACGATTATTGTTGTTGTTGGGGTGGTTGCGATTGTTGTTGTAGTTGTTGTTTTGATTGGTGTTGTTGTTGTACCGATTGTTGTTGTTGTACTGGTGACCCTGATCACTGCTTTCCTCCCACTTTCTCTTTCCCTGTTTCATTATGGCCTCCTCGGCCGCCTCTTTCTTTATCCTTCCTGTAATTTGTCCTATCAATTTGTGGGCTATACGACTCGCTTTCTGCATTGTTGCAGGGTCGTTAGCACCTACATGCTCTTGGATTCGTTCCGGCAACCCTTTTATGAATGCTTCAATTTTTGCTTCTTCGTCCTCAAATACTCCAGGACACATTAAAACCAGTTCATTGAAATGTCGCTAGTAGGTAGTGACGTCTAACCCTTGGGTTGTCAGTGCTTTAAGCTCTGCCTTGAGCTTGCTGATTTCAGTTCTGGGACGGTACTCTTCCTTCATCATGTGCTTGAAGGCAGACCATGGAAGTGCGTAGGCGGTATTCTGTCCTACGTAATCCATGTAGGTATTCCACCATGTCAAAGCAGTACCCCTGAAAGTATGTGTGGCATACTTAACTTTATCCTCTTCTGCGCAGTTGCTGATTGCGAACACAGCTTCAACCTTCTCTGTCCACCGCTTTAGTCCAACGGGTCCTTCAGTTCCTTCAAACTCATTGGGTTTGCAGGCCATAAAAGCTTTGTAGGAACATCCTACCCGGTTGCCATTGTTTCCTCCACTGCTGGAACCCGATTGTTTATTGTTGTTCATTGCATTCACCACTGCAGCCACATTTGCAGCGAAAGCTTGAAGTTCTTCTGTGTTCAATTGTTGTTGTCTAGTAGCTGGAGGAGCCATTTCCTTCAAAAATAGCAGAATGAGTTAATCATATAGAATTTTTAGAAGTAGCCAAAAAGTATTTTGTAGCTTAATATGAACTTATTATTATAAAAGCCTTTTCTTCATATTAGCGTTTTATAACTGTAATAATGTTCATACTTAGCAGCTAACACACAACTTAACTACTAAAATTCTAATATGAAAAACTATGGTAAGTTATTACGTTACTACACAATAATAAGTTGTAATAATAATAATAAACCTTCCATGCTTATTCTTATTATTATACAATCATAAGGAAAATTACATTGCGGATTTTCTTACAAACTTAAACACACAATATAATACATATTATACAATGCATGGAATATAGGGTAGTCGTCGATAGTTTAAGCACGACGAGGTTTCTTAGATGTTGACGTTGTTTTTTTCTCGGTCAAACGTTTGGATCTTCGTTTGGACAGTTCTTTTTCCAATTCCTCCCAATTGGTTCTTTCGGCTAATTGCTTGGGAACAAAACCACCAGTCGTTATACGAGCAGTCATTTTATAAACTGGTTTCTTAGATGGTTCATGTGGATGGTCACAAACATTTTGGGTCATAATAGGTTCATCGAGTTTCGGATCGGGTATAACAGCCAAAGATTTTCCCAAATCACGTTGTGGTTCAGTAATTTCCACAACTTCTTCAGGATCCTCTTCTTCGGGTTCCTCTTCGGGATCTTCTTCTGGATCCTCTTCTGGAACCTCTTCTGGAACCTCTTCTGGAAATTGTGAATCTTCCCAATTTTCCCAACAATTTTCCTCTTTAATGGTAGTACCAAAAGTTAACTTTTCCGTTGGTTCATAAGTCGTATGCTTTGTCTCAACCTCCGAATCACTTGATAAGTAAATGAAATCTGAGTCACTAGAGATGCTTATATGATCGGATGAAGTCATCTATCACATAATAGCAGGCATGTTAAGAGAATGATATATCTTATAATATTTATATGTTAATAATCTTATGTTTCCAACAATTATATTAAGCAATCATTTTTAAAACAATTACGGTCGAAGTCCAGACTCACTAATGCATCAAAAATCAGTTAGACACACTAATGAAAAATTTTCTGATTCTCTAAGACCAACGCTCTAATACCAACTGAAATGCCCCGTTCATATTAATTATAAACGTTTCATATTAATTGGTTTCTTTGCGAGGTTTTGACCTCTATATGAGACGTTTTCAAAGCTTGCATTCATTTTAAAATAACCATAACCTTTATTATTGAATAAAGGTCTAAAAGCATAAGTTTTGATTGTCGATCAAAGACAATCTCCTCAAAATACATGTAAATTACACACACCATTACATACTTGCCAACAATATATTACAAATACAATTTCCGAATGCAAGTTTATTTATTAAGAAAAGCATGATGACTCCAAATCTTGACGTTGAGTAAACATGCAACAGCGGAAGCTTTTTAATTTTCACCTGAGAATAAACATGCTTTAAAACGTCAACAAAAATGTTGGTGAGTCATAGGTTTATAATCTATATAATAATCATGATATTAATAAGCCACAAGATTTCATTTAATAAATTGTGCATGATCATTACAACTGCAAAATCATTCATACCTTGAGTCGCCTGGTAACCGACCTTAACATATAGCGCTTAAGATATCTGGCATCATACATTCCACTATTCAAATGTATGACAAGAACCCTTCGAATTACTAAAGCATTTCCACTATTCGAAAATGGGGGTTGTTGGTGCCCGTAGATCTACCTTTAGGATTCGCGTCAATTAGTGTTTTTCACTAATTCTTAGGTTACCAAGCATAATAATAATAAGTACAGATATCCAGTATAACAAAACAATCGTAGAATGTAGTTTCATGAACTTGTGCTTATTTTGTAAAACATTTATAAATTTGCATGTATTCTCATCCCAAAATAATTTAGATAGTACAAATGGGACTATAACTCACTTGTGATGATTTTCGAATAGATGGTAATAAGACTTGGCCTTTTGACAAATTCAGGAACCTAATAATAATACTCTTGTGTCAAGATATATATATATATATATATATATATATATATATATATATATATATATATATATATATATATATATATATATATATATATATATATATATATATATATATATAATTAATATTCCATATTTATGATACTTATGATAATTTTTAATTGTCCATTGTTGGTAGTCCAATAGTTCGATAGTCCAATAATATAGATATATATATAAATATAAATGCGTATATTGTGTTAGAATTCACTAACACTATAATATATTGTCTTAATATAATAAGACACATAATATGTATATTGTCTGAAGCAATCCGCGACCCATTGTATACATGTCTCAGGCTCGATCACAACTCAAAATATATATATTATTATAGAATCAACCTCAACCCTGTATAGCTAACACGAGCATTACAGCATATAGAGTGTCTATGGTTATTTCAAATAATATATATATATATATATATATGCGTCGATATGATATGTCAAAACTTTGTATACGGATCCACGGTGATCAAGTCTTATATATATGGTGCCTTACGATCTTTATTAAGACTATAATATGTTGTCGTAGAACTTAATCACAACTATTATAAATTGTATTTACAAAAGTTCGGGAACAAGACATGTATAAATACATGTAGGATACAAGGTAAGTTAGCTAGGATAAGGTTAGCATCCATTTTTATTAATCAAAACCGTAGCTAAAAACAAGCAAAAAAATAAAGTTTTGTTTTACCCATAATTTCTTCGTTACAAATCCGTTTTGAGTGATTCAACTTGCCATGGTTTTGTATCGAACCGTTATTTATTAATCTAAACAGAAAAAGTATATGTTTATAGTCGAAAATATAGCTTAGGTGTCAAATACAAGAAGATAGTCATATCCGTCGTAAGAACGACATCTTGATGACCCTTTTGAAAAACATACTTCCAATTAGAGTTTAACCATGGATTTTGGATATATTTCATATCCATATAAAGTAAGATTTTTCACCAAAGAAAATCTTGTAATTCAAAGTTTAAGATAGGTTTTTAAAATTAAACCCAAAACAGCCCCAGTTCGACTAAGACGGCGTATATTCGATTTTAAGGCGTTCTTCGTGTTTACAAGTTTTATATCCTTATGTTAGCTTGACATACAGTCATAATACATGTGTTGAAGTATTTTAAAAGTCAAGTTAGAAGGATTAAGTTTATTTTCAAACAAGTTTAGAAATAATCTAAACTGTGTTCTTGTTGTTATTAGTTATAACTCAAAATAAGATAGCTATATGAATCGAATAAGATTATGAATAAGGTTACTACCTCAAGCTACTTGAATAATGCTACAGAAAAAGATAGGAAATAATCTTGGAATCAAAAGTATCTTTGATGGCTTGGAAACTCTTGAAGCAGAATCATGACACGAAAACAAGTTCAAGTAAGATTTCCACTCGAAATAAGATTATTATAGTTATAGAAATTGAATCAAAGTTTGAATATGAGTATTACCTTGTATTAGAAAGATATATTACTGTAAATAAGAAATATTTCTTGAGGTTGGATGATCACTTTACAAGGTTGGAAGTAAGCTAGCAAACTTGAAAGTGTTCTTGGTTTTTATAAAACTATAACTTATTGAATTTATGAAGAACACTTAGAACTTGAAGATAGAACTTGAGAGAGATCAATTAGATGAATAAAATTGAAGAATGAAAGTGTTTGTAGGTGTTTTTGGTCGTTGGTATATGGATTAGATATAAAGGATGTGTAATTTTGTTTACTTGTAAATAAGTCATGAATGATTACTAATATTTTTGTAATTTTATGTAATCATTCATGCTAGTTGCCAAATAATGGTTCCCACATGTGTTAGGTGACTCACATGGGCTACTAATAGCTGATCATTAGAGTGTATATACCAATAGTAAATACATCTAGAAGCTGTGTATTATACGAGTACGAATACGGGTGCATACGAGTAGAATTGTTGATGAAACTGAACGAGGATGTAATTGTAAGAATTTTTGTAAAGTAGAAGTACTTTGATATGTGTCATGAAGTCTTTCAAAAGTTTATGAATACATATTAAAAATACTACATGTATATACATTTTAACTGAATCGATAAGTCACCGTTAGTCGTTACATGTAAGTGTTGTTTTGAAAGCTTTAAACTAACGATCTCATTTAATGTTGTTAACCCATTGTTTATTATATCTAATGAGATGTTAAATTATTACATTATCATGATATTATGATGTATGAATATATCTTAATATGATATATATACATTAAAATGTCGTTACAACGATAATCGTTACATATATGTCTCGTTTCAAAATTCTTAAGTTAGTAGTCTTGTTTTACATATGTAGTTCATTGTTAACATACTTAATGATATATAAAATTATCATTTTATCATTTTAAATATAGTGTATCAATATCTTAATATGATTCATATGTAATTAGTAAGACGTTGTTATAACGATAATCGTTATACATATCGTTTCGTGTTTCTTAACTTAGAAATCTCATTTTCATGTATATAACTCATTGTTAATATACCTAGTGAGATACATATCATAATATCATGTTAACTATATATATATTTCCATATCAACATATAGTTTTTACAAGTTTTAACGTTCTTGAATCGCCGGTCAACTTGGGTGGTCAATTGTCTATATGAACACATTTCAAATAGTCAAGTCTTAACAAGTTTGACTGCTTAACATGTTGGAAATATTAATTATGTAAATATTAATCTTCTATATATTAGCGGAAAAATCCAGGTCATTACACAAACCGCCTATGGCAGTTTTCCAATAGATAGATCCCGAAAAAATACACGAATTGAAAAAAAACGGTGACTCAATCGGAGCTATGAGTCAAAAAATACGATAGATCTAACCTTTTTGGCCAGAGACACAAAACACTAAGCACCACGAACCGTCGGTGGTGTTTGGTGCGTGCTGCGATTTCGAGAGGAAAGATGTATTTTTTGAAATCTAGGCTACCTCGAAAGGCAAGAACGTTCAGGGAGTTTTGATCGTTCGGCCGTTTTAGGGTGATCTTGAGAATTTTAGTACAATCTAAAACCCAAGGTTATGCGCCGCCAAATGGTACTCCATCTGGCGGCACATACTAATGATTTAAAAAAACGTGTTTAATGAAGTGATACTATATTCAAATTTATACCCGTTATACATAATTACATTGCGAGTGAAATAATAGGCCTTAAAACGATATATACCATGCTAAGTTATGCATACACAAAACTAATAATAAGTTATAAATTGAAAACGTTTAAAGAGAACAATAAAAATGAGTAAAATGTCTTTTTTCGGCATCCTAACGACCTAGAATGTCAAGACACTATCCATGAGTCTTGATGTTAGGGTTGTTCTAGGGTGATCACAAGAATTTCAGCACAATCTGAAACCCAAGGTTATGCGCCGCCAAATGGTACTCCATCTGGTGGCGCATATTAATGATTTTAAAAAGCGTATTTAATGAAGCGACATTAGATTCAAATTTTATGCATTATACATAATTACATTTAGAGTGAAATAAAAGACCTTAAAACAATATGCACCATGCTAAGTCATTCATACACAAAAGAAATAATATGAATGAAATTCAAAACGGTCAAAATCGAAAAAAGGCAAAATTGAAGGCTTTCGAGGTCTCGTTTCGAAACATATTTGGGACAAACCGCCTACGGCAGTTTGCCAAGAGATAGATCCCGAAAAGATACACGATTTGAAAAAAAACGATGACTCAATCGGAGCTACGAGTCAAAAGATACGATAGATCTAACATTTTGGCCAGAGACACAAAACACTAAGCACCACGAACCGTCGGTGGTGTTTGGTGAGTGGTGCGATTTCAAGAGGAAAGATGTATTTTTTGAAATCTAGACAACCTCGAATGGCAAGAACGTTCAGGGAGTTTTGCTCGTTCGGCTGTTTTAAGGTGATCTTGAGAATTTTAGCACAATCTGAAACCCAAGGTTATGCGCCGCCAAATGGTACTCCATCTGGTGGCGCATACTAATGATTTAAAAAAAATGTGTTTAATAAAGTGATACTATATTCAAATTTATACCCGTTATACATAATTACATTGCGAGTGAAATAATAGGCCTTAAAACGATATATACCATGCTAAGTCATGCATACACAAAACTAATAATAAGATATAAATTGAAAACGTTTAAAGAGAACAATAAAAATGAGTAAAATGTCTTTTTTCGGCATCCTAACGACCTAGAATGTCAAGACACTATCCAGGAGTCTTGATGTTAGGGTCGTTCTAGGGTGATCTCGAGATTGTCAGCACAATCTGAAGCCCAAGGTTATGCGCCGCCAAATGGTACTCCATCTGGCGGCGCATATTAATGATTTTAAAAAGCGTATTTAATGAAGTGACATTAGATTCAAATTTATATGCATTATACATAATTACATTGAGAGTGAAATAAAGGACCATAAAACAATATGTACCATGCTAAGTCATTCGTACACAAAAGAAATAATATGAATGAAATTTAAAACGGTCAAAATCGAAAAAAAAAAAGGCAAAATAAAGGCTTTCGAGGTCTGGTTTCGAAACATATTTAGGACAAACTGCTTATGACAGTTTTCCAACAGATAGTTCCCGAAAAATACATGATTTGAAAAAAAAACGGTGACTCAATCGGAGCTACGAGTCAAAAGATACGATAGATATATCATTTTGGCCAGAGACACAAAACACTAAGCACCACGAACCGTCGGTGGTTTTTGGTGCGTGGTGCGATTTCGAGAGGAAAGGTGTACTTTTCGAAATCTAGACGACCTCTAATGGCAAGAACGTTAAGGGAGTCTTGCTCGTTCGGCCATTTTAGAGTGATCTAGAGAATTTCAGCACAATCCGAAACCCAAGGTTATGCGCCGCCAAATGGTACTCCATCTGGCGGCGCATACTAATGATTTAAAAAACGTGTTTAATGAAGTGATACTATATTCAAATTTATACCCGTTATACATAATTACACTGTGAGTGAAATAATAGGCCTTAAAACGATATATACCATGCTAAGTCATGCATACAGAAAACTAATAATAAGATATAAATTGAAAACGTTCAAAGAGAACAATAAAAATGAGTAAAATGTCTTTTTTCGGCATCCTAACAACTTCGAATGTCAAGACACTATTCCGGAGTCTTGATGTTAGGGTCGTTCTAGGGTGATCTCAAGAATTTCAGCACAATCTGAAACCCAATGTTTTGCGCCGCCAAATGGTACTCCATCTGGCGGCGCATAACAATGATTTTAAAAAGCATATTTAATGAAGTGACATTAGATTCAAATTTATATGCATTATACATAATTACATTGAGAGTTAAATAAAAGACCTTAAAACAATATGTACCATGCTAAGTCATTCATACACAAAAGGAATAATATGAATGAAATTCAAAACGGTCAAAATCGAAAAAAAGGCAAAATTGAAAGCTTTCGAGGTCTCGTTTCGAAAAATATTTGGGACAAACCACCTTCGGCAATTTTCCAACAAATAGATCCCGAAAAAATACACGATTTAAAAAAAAACGGTGACTCAATCGGAGCTACGAGTCAAAAGATACGATAGATCTAACATTTTAGCTAGAGACACAAAACACTAAGCACCACGAACCGTCGGTGGTGTTTGGTGCGTGGTGCGATTTCGAGAGGAAAGATGTATTTTTCGAAATCTAGACGACCTCGAATGGCAAGAACGTTCAGGGAGTCTTGCTCGTTCGGCCGTTTTAGGGTGATCTTGAGAATTTTAGCACAATCTGAAACCCAAGGTTATGCGCCGCCAAATGGAACTCCATCTGGAGGAGCATACTAATGAATTAAAAAATCCTGTTTAATGAAGTGATACTATATTCAAATTTATACCCATTATACATAATTACATTGCGAGTGAAATAATAGGCCTTAAAACGATATATACCATGCTAAGTCATGCATACACAAAACTAATAATAATATATAAATTGAAAACTTTCAAAGAGAACAATAAAAATGAGTAAAATGTATTTTTTCGGCATCCTAACGACCTCGAATGTCAAGACACTATCCAGGAGTCTTGATGTTAGGGCCGTTCTAGGGTGATCTCAAGAATTTCAGCACAATCTAAAATCCAAGGTTATGCGCCGCCAAATGGTACTTCATCTGGCGGCGCATATTAATGATTTTAAAAAGCGTATTAAATGAAGTGACATTAGATTCAAATTTATATGCATTATACATAATTACATTGAGAGTGAAATAAAAGACCTTAAAACAATATGTACCATGCTAAGTCATTCATACACAAAAGGAATAATATGAATTAAATTCAAAACAGTCAAAATCGAAAAAGGCAAAATTGAAGGCTTTCGAGGTCTCGTTTCGAAAAACATTTGGGACAAACCCCCTACGGCAGTTTGCCAACAGATAGATCCCGAAAAAATACACGATTTGAAAAAAAAATGGTGACTCAATCGGAGCTACGAGTCAAAAGATACGATAGATCTAACATTTTGGCTAGAGACACAAAACACTAAGCACCACGCACCGTCGGTGGTGTTTGGTTGCTGATGCGATTTCGAGAGGAAAGATGTATTTTTCAAAATCTAGATGACCTCGAATGGCAAGAACGTTCAGGGAGTTTTGCTCGTTCGGCCGTTTTAGGGTGATCTTGAGAATTTTAGCACAATCTGAAACCCAAGGTTATGCGCCGCCAAATAGTACTCCATCTGGCGGTGCATACTAATGATTTAAAATAACGTGTTTATTGAAGTTATACTAAATTTATACCCGTTATACATAATTACATTGCGAGTGAAATAATAGGCCTTAAAACGATATATACCATGCTAAGCCATGCATACACAAAACTAATAATAAGATATAAATTGAAAACGTTTAAAGAGAACAATAAAAATGAGTAAAATGTATTTTTTCAGCATCCTAACGACCTAGAATGTCAAGACAATATCTAGGAGTCTTGATGTTTGGGTCGTTCTAGGGTGATCTCAAGAATTTCAGCACAATCTGAAACTCAAGGTTATGCGCCGCCAAATGGTACTCCATCTGGCGGCGCATATTATTGATTTTAAAAAGCGTATTTAATGAAGTGACATTAGATTCAAATTTATATTCATTATACATAATTACATTGAGAGTGAAATAAAGGACCATAAAACAATATGTACCATGCTAAGTCATTCATACACAAAAGAAATAATATGAATGAAATTTAAAACGGTCAAAATCGGAAAAAGGCAAAATGAAGGCTTTCGAGGTCTCGTTTCGAAACATATTTGGGACAAACTGTAGTGGCCCAAACTTTTCCATGTTTATATATATTAATTGAGATTGATATTTACATGATTAAATGTTTCCAACATGTTAAGCAATCAAACTTGTTAAGACTTGATTAATTGAAATATGTTTCATATAGACAATTGACCACCCAAGTTGATCGGTGATTCACGAACGTTAAAACTTGTAAAAACTATATGATGACATATATATGGATATATATATATAGTTAACATGATAATATGATAAGAAAACATATCATAAAGTATATTAACAATGAACTACATATGTAAAAACAAGACTACTAACTTAATGATTTTTAAACGAGACATATATGTAACGATTATCGTTGTAAAGACATTTAATGTATATATATCATATTAAGAGATATTCATACATGATAATATCATGATAATATAATAATTTAAAATCTCATTTGATATTATAAACATTGGGTTAACAACATTTAACAAGATCGTTAACCTAAAGGTTTCAAAACAACACTTTCATGTAACGACTAACGATGACTTAACGACTCAGTTAAAATGTATATACATGTAGTGTTTTAATATGTATTTATACACTTTTGAAAGACTTCAATACACTTATCAAAATACTTCTACTTAACAAAAATGCTTACAATTACATCCTCGTTCAGTTTCATCAACAATTCTACTCGTATGCACCCGTATTCGTACTCGTACAATACACAGCTTTTAGATGTATGTACTATTGGTATATACACTTCAATGATCAGCTCTTAGCAGCCCATGTGAGTCACCTAACACATGTGGGAACCATCATTTGGCAACTAGCATGAAATATCTCATAAAATTACAAAAATATGAGTAATCATTCATGACTTATTTACATGAAAACAAAATTACATATCCTTTATATCTAATCCATACACCAACGACCAAAAACACCTACAAACACTTTCATTCTTCAATTTTCTTCATCTAATTGATCTCTCTCAAGTTCTATCTTCAAGTTCTAAGTGTTCTTCATAAATTCCAAAAGTTCTAGTTTCATAAAATCAAGAATACTTTCAAGTTTGCTAGCTCACTTCCAATCTTGTAAGGTGATCATCCAACCTCAAGAAATCTTTGTTTCTTACAGTAGGTTATCATTCTAATACAAGGTAATAATCATATTCAAACTTTGGTTCAATTTCTATAACTATAACAATCTTATTTCAAGTGATGATCTTACTTGAACTTGTTTTCGTGTCATGATTCTGCTTCAAGAACTTCGAGCCATCCAAGGATCCATTGAAGCTAGATCCATTTTTCTCTTTTCCAGTAGATTTATCCAAGGAAATTAAGGTAGTAATGATGTTCATAACATCATTCGATTCATACATATAAAGCTATCTTATTCGAAGGTTTAAACTTGTAATCACTAGAACATAGTTTAGTTAATTCTAAACTTGTTCGCAAACAAAAGTTAATCCTTCTAACTTGACTTTTAAAATCAACTAAACACATGTTCTATATCTATATGATATGCTAACTTAATGATTTAAAACCTGGAAACACGAAAAACACCGTAAAACCGGATTTACGCCGTCGTAGTAACACCGCGGGCTGTTTTGGGTTAGTTAATTAAAAACTATGATAAACTTTGATTTAAAAGTTGTTATTCTGAGAAAATGATTTTTATTATGAACATGAAACTATATCCAAAAATTATGGTTAAACTCAAAGTGGAAGTATGTTTTCTAAAATGGTCATCTAGACGTCGTTCTTTCGACTGAAATGACTACCTTTACAAAAACGACTTGTAACTTATTTTTCCGACTAGAAACCTATACTTTTTTTGTTTAGATTCATAAAATAGAGTTCAATATGAAACCATAGCAATTTGATTCACTCAAAACGGATTTAAAATGAAGAAGTTATGGGTAAAACAAGATTGGATAATTTTTCTCATTTTAGCTACGTGAAAATTGGTAACAAATCTATTCCAACCATAACTTAATCAACTTGTATTATATATTATGTAATCTTGAGATACCATAGACACGTATACAATGTTTCGACCTATCATGTCGACACATCTATATATATTTCGGAACAACCATAGACACTCTATATGTGAATGTTGGAGTTAGCTATACAGGGTTGAGGTTGATTCCAAAATATATATAGTTTGAGTTGTGATCAATACTGAGATATGTATACACTGGGTCGTGGATTGATTCAAGATAATATTTATCGATTTATTTCTGTACATCTAACTGTGGACAACTAGTTGTAGGTTACTAACGAGGACAGCTGACTTAATAAACTTAAAACATCAAAATATATTAAAAGTGTTGTAAATATATTTTGAACATACTTTAATATATATGTATATATTGTTATAGGTTCGTGAATCAACAGTGGCCAAGTCTTACTTCCCGACGAAGTAAAAATCTGTGAAAGTGAGTTATAGTCCCACTTTTAAAATCTAATATTTTTGGGATGAGAATACATGCAGGTTTTATAAATGATTTACAAAATAGACACAAGTACGTGAAACTACATTCTATGGTTGAATTATCGAAATCGAATATGCCCCTTTTTATTAAGTCTGGTAATCTAAGAATTAGGGAACAGACACCCTAATTGACGCGAATCCTAAAGATAGATCTATTGGGCTTAACAAACCCCATCCAAAGTACCGGATGCTTTAGTACTTCGAAATTTATATCATATCCGAAGGGTGTCCCGGAATGATGGGGATATTCTTATATATGCATCTTGTTAATGTCGGTTACCAGGTGTTCACCATATGAATGATTTTTATCTCTATGTATGGGATGTGTATTGAAATATGAAATCTTGTGGTCTATTATTATGATTTGATATATATAGGTTAAACCTATAACTCACCAACATTTTTGTTGACGTTTTAAGCATGTTTATTCTCAGGTGATTATTAAGAGCTTCCGCTGTCGCATACTTAAATAAGGACAAGATTTGGAGTCCATGTTTGTATGATATTGTGTAAAAACTGCATTCAAGAAACTTATTTTGTTGTAACATATTTGTATTGTAAACCATTATGTAATGGTCGTGTGTAAACAGGATATTTTAGATTATCATTATTTGATAATCTACGTAAAGCTTTTTAAACCTTTATTGATGAAATAAAGGTTATGGTTTGTTTTAAAATGAATGCAGTCTTTGAAAAACGTCTCATATAGAGCTCAAAACCTCGCAACGAAATCAATTAATATGGAACGTTTTTAATCAATAAGAACGGGACATTTCAGTTGGTATCCGAGCGTTGGTCTTAGAGAACCAGAAAATTTGCATTAGTGTGTCTTATTGAGTTTGTTAGGATGCATTAGTGAGTCTGGACTTCGACCGTGTTTTCTTTAAAAATGATTGCTTAACATTTTTGTTGGAAACTATATATTTTTAACATATGAATATTATGTGATATATTAATCTCTTAACGTGTTTGATATTATGTGATAGATGTCTACCTCTAGAACAAGTCCCATTGACTCACCTAATAATAATGAAGAGTCAAATGTAAATTAGAATGATTTGTGGACTGATTCACAAGTTCCCGAAGAGGAACCGGAAGAAGAGTCGGAACCGGAAGAAGAATCGGAACCGGAAGAAGAATCGGAACCGGATGAAGAAATAGAACCGGTGGGGGAAATAATAAAACGGTTAAGTAAAAGAAAATCCTCAACCAACCGACCAAAGTTAATTATGGTCAATGGTGTTTCCGCCAAGGAAGCAAAATATTGGGAGGATTACCAATTCTCCGATGAATCGGATTCCGACGAGAATTCCGATGATGTTATAGAAATTACCCCAACTGAATTTAAAAAGGCAAAAGAAAATAATAAGGGAAAGGGCATAAAAATAGAGAAATCTAATTCCAACCCCGATGAACTTTATATGTATCGTCAACCCCCGAAGTCCTTAAGTTGTAACAATGACCCGGGAACCTCTAAACCACCAGGTTTTTCTAAACCAATGTGGACAATGACGGCTCGTATTAGGGGAACATCATATATCCCTAGAAACTTGACAAAACGAACCAAAACCGAAGAAGAAGAAACGAGCGAGTCGGAATAAGATAGTTGTATTCGCGTGGTGTAATATATGTAATATAGTGTTCTTATGCTTTATGATATATGTAAAAATTGCTTGTATTAATAAGTATTTTTTTATGAATCTAACTCTTGTCTATTTTACAGTTTAAAAACACAAAATGGATAGACAACCCAATATTTTAAGAGACCTACCCGGAGACATGATTGATGAAATCTTGTCTAGAGTCGGCCAGAATTCTTCGGCACAACTATTTAAGGCGAGATCAGTTTGTAAGACATTCGAAGAACGTTCCAAGAATGTCTTGGTTTATAAGAGACTTTCGTTTGAAAGATGGGGGATATCACATTGGGAAACCCATAAGTTACGATGTGTTTACTTTGACGCATATATTGCGGGGAACCCAAATGCTATTTTACGCAATGGGTTAAGAAATTATTTTGACTCAATATATCCGAATATTGGACTTCGTGATTTAGAAAAAGCGGCTAACATGCAACATAAAGAAGCATGTTATGCTTACGGATTAGTAATGTTCGCTTCTCACCAAAGTGAGAACAAGAACATCGGGCTACAACTATTAAACAAAACGTTTCCACAAGTGACGGAGTCGGTAATTGGGGTAAGAAATGAGGTTTTTAGATTATTACGGGACTGTTGGACATTACGTAACCCTCGTCCCTTTGATGACGTTACAACACGCTGTCTTATCAACGGCCATAACGGTTATGTTGCACAAGACCAAGGATGGGAAGTAGTCCTAGTAAAACCAGAATGCATGACTTGTTTCTGGACGTATGAATTACGTGTCTTTATTGCCTTTTCTGAACGACTTGTGTACTAGCTAGAATTGTCTTCACAACTATCTTGTATCAAAGTTATTGTGTGCTATATTTCATGCTTTATGTAAAATAAGCGGTATTGTAAGTTTGTAAAATATTGTATAAAAGTTTGAACGCGAAATATTATTATAATCAGTTTTTCATATAGAATTGTAGTAGTTGAATTGTATATTAGCTACTAAGTATGAACTTAACGGGTAGGTACTACCCGAATTTAAACTTATAAAACGCTAATATGAAGAAAAAGCTTTTATAAATGAGTTCATATTATGCTACGAAATACTATTAACTACTCTTAATATTCTGTATGATTAACTTGTTCCATTTAACTATTTTGAAGGAAATGGCACCGACTACTCGACACACCGTGAATATGAATGAAGAGGAATTCCGTACTTTTCTAGCTTCAAACATAGCCGCAGTACAGGCTGCGCTACATACCAACAATAACCTTGGATCTAGCAGTACAGGAAATCGTGTAGGATGAACCTACAAAGAATTCACTGCCTGCAAACCTTTGGAATTTGATGGAACCGAAGGACCGATCGGATTGAAACGGTGGACCGAGAAGGTTGAATCGGTGTTTGCCATAAGTAAGTGTACTGAAGTGGACAAAGTGAAGTACGCTACGCATACCTTCACAGGTTCTGCGTTAACATGGTGGAATACCTATCTAGAGCAAGTGGGACAAGATGATGCGTACGCACTACCGTGGTCAGCATTCAAGCACTTGATGAACGAGAAGTACCGTCCCAGAACCGAGGTCAATAAGCTCAAGACAGAACTTAGAGGGTTACGAACCCAAGGATTTGATATTACCACGTACGAAAGACGATTCACAGAATTGTGCCTATTGTGTCCGGGAGCATTCGAAGATGAGGAAGAGAAGATCGACGCGTTTGTGAAAGGATTACCGGAAAGAATCCAAGAAGATATAAGTTCAAACGAGCCCGCCTCCATACAACAGGCATGTAGAATGGCTCACAAACTAGTAAACCAGATTGAAGAAAGAATTAAAGAACAGACTGCTGAAGAGGCCAATGTGAAGCAAGTCAAAAGAAAGTGGGAGGAAAATGGTGATAAGAATCACCAATACAACAACAACAGCAATTACAACAATAATCGCAACAATTATCCCAACAATCGCAACATCAATCGCAACTACAACAAACGGCCCAACAACAACAACAACAACAACAACAGCAACTACAACAATCATCCCAACAACAATAATAACCGCAACAACAACAACAATCAGAAGCAGCTATGCCAAAGGTGTGAAAAGAATCACTCGGGGTTCTGCACCAAATTTTGCAACAAGTGTAAAAGAAATGGTCATAGCGCGGCGAAGTGTGAGGTCTACGGACCAGGGGTTAATAGAACGAAAGGAACAAATGGTGTCGGAACGAGTAATGGCGGAGCAAGTAGTGTCGGAGCAAGTTATGCCAATGTAGTTTGTTATAAATGTGGAAAACCAGGCCACATTATTAAAAATTGCCCGAACCAGGAGAACACGAATGGACAAGGCCGGGGAAGAGTTTTCAATATTAATGCGGTAGAGGCACAGGAAGACCCGGAGCTTGTTACGGGTACGTTTCTTATTGACAATAAATCTGCTTACGTTTTATTTGATTCGGGTGCGGATAGAAGCTATATGAGTAGAGATTTTTGTGCTAAATTAAGTTGTCCATTGACGCCTTTGGATAGTAAATTTTTACTCGAATTAGCAAATGGTAAATTAATTTCAGCAGATAATATATGTCGGAATCGAGAAATTAAACTGGTTAGCGAAACATTTAAGATTGATTTGATACCAGTAGAGTTAGGGAGTTTTGATGTGATAATCGGTATGGACTGGTTGAAAGAAGTGAAAGCAGAGATCGTTTGTTACAAAAATGCAATTCGCATTATACGAGAAAAAGGAAAACCCTTAATGGTGTACGGAGAAAAGGGCAACACGAAGCTACATCTTATTAGTAATTTGAAGGCACAAAAACTAATAAGAAAAGGTTGCTATGCTGTTCTAGCACACGTCGAGAAAGTACAAACTGAAGAAAAGAGCATCAATGATGTTCCCATTGCAAAAGAATTTCCCGATGTATTTCCGAAAGAATTACCGGGATTACCCCCACATCGATCCGTTGAATTTCAAATAGATCTTGTACCAGGAGCTGCACCAATAGCTCGTGCTCCTTACAGACTCGCACCCAGCGAGATGAAAGAACTGCAAAGCCAATTACAAGAACTTTTAGAGCGTGGTTTCATTCGACCAAGCACATCACCGTGGGGAGCTCCTGTTTTGTTTGTCAAGAAGAAAGATGGTACATTCAGGTTGTGTATCGACTACCGAGAGTTGAACAAACTTACCATCAAGAACCGCTACCCACTACCGAGAATCGACGACTTATTTGATCAACTACAAGGCTCGTCTGTTTATTCAAAGATTGACTTACGTTCCGGGTATCATCAAATGCGGGTGAAAGAAGATGATATTCCAAAGACTGCTTTCAGAACACGTTACGGTCATTACGAGTTTATGGTCATGCCGTTTGGTTTAACTAATGCACCAGCTGTGTTCATGGACCTTATGAACCGAGTGTGTGGACCATACCTTGACAAGTTTGTCATTGTTTTCATTGATGACATACTTATTTACTCAAAGAATGACCAAGAACACGGTGAACATTTGAGAAAGGTGTTAGAAGTATTGAGGAAGGAAGAATTGTACGCTAAGTTTTCAAAGTGTGCATTTTGGTTGGAAGAAGTTCAATTCCTCGGTCACATAGTGAACAAAGAAGGTATTAAGGTGGATCCGGCAAAGATAGAAACTGTTGAAAAGTGGGAAACCCCGAAAACTCCGAAACACATACGCCAGTTTTTAGGACTAGCTGGTTACTACAGAAGGTTCATCCAAGACTTTTCCAGAATAGCAAAACCCTTGACTGCATTAACTCATAAAGGGAAGAAATTTGAATGGAATGATGAACAAGAGAAAGCGTTTCAGTTATTGAAGAAAAAGCTAACTACGGCACCTATATTGTCATTGCCTGAAGGGAATGATGATTTTGTGATTTATTGTGACGCATCAAAGCAAGGTCTCGGTTGTGTATTAATGCAACGAACGAAGGTGATTGCTTATGCGTCTAGACAATTGAAGATTCACGAACAAAATTATACGACGCATGATTTGGAATTAGGCGCGGTTGTTTTTGCATTAAAGACTTGGAGGCACTACTTATATGGGGTCAAAAGTATTATATATACCGACCACAAAAGTCTTCAACACATATTTAATCAGAAACAAGTTAATATGAGGCAGCGTAGGTGGATTGAATTATTGAATGATTACGATTTTGAGATTCGTTACCACCCGGGGAAGGCAAATGTGGTAGCTGATGCCTTGAGCAGGAAGGATAGAGAACCCATTCGAGTAAAATCTATGAATATAATGATTCATAATAACATTACTACTCAAATAAAGGAGGCGCAACAAGGAGTTTTAAAAGAGGGAAATTTAAAGGATGAAATACCCAAAGGATCGGAAAAGCATCTTAATATTCGGGAAGACGGAACCCGGTATAGGGCTGAAAGGATTTGGGTACCAAAATTTGGAGATATGAGAGAAATGGTACTTAGAGAAGCTCATAAAACCAGATACTCAATACATCCTGGAACGGGGAAGATGTACAAGGATCTCAAGAAACATTTTTGGTGGCCGGGTATGAAAGCCGATGTTGCTAAATACGTAGGAGAATGTTTGACGTGTTCTAAGGTCAAAGCTGAGCATCAGAAACCATCAGGTCTACTTCAACAACCCGAAATCCCGGAATGGAAATGGGAAAACATTACCATGGATTTCATCACTAAATTGCCAAGGACTGCAAGTGGTTTTGATACTATTTGGGTAATAGTTGATCGTCTCACTAAATCAGCACACTTCCTACCAATAAGAGAAGATGACAAGATGGAGAAGTTAGCACGACTGTATTTGAAGGAAGTCGTCTCCAGACATGGAATACCAATCTCTATTATCTCTGATAGGGATGGCAGATTTATTTCAAGATTCTGGCAGACATTACAGCAAGCATTAGGAACTCGTCTAGACATGAGTACTGCCTATCATCCACAAACTGATGGGCAGAGCGAAAGGACGATACAAACGCTTGAAGACATGCTACGAGCATGTGTTATTGATTTTGGAAACAGTTGGGATCGACATCTACCGTTAGCAGAATTTTCCTACAACAACAGCTACCATTCAAGCATTGAGATGGCGCCGTTTGAAGCACTTTATGGTAGAAAGTGTAGGTCTCCGATTTGTTGGAGTGAGGTGGGGGATAGACAGATTACGGGTCCGGAGATTATACAAGAAACTACCGAGAAGATCATCCAAATTCAAAAACGGTTGAAAACCGCCCAAAGTCGACAAAAGAGCTACGCTGACATTAAAAGAAAAGATATAGAATTTGAAATTGGAGAGATGGTCATGCTTAAAGTTTCACCTTGGAAAGGCGTTGTTCGATTTGGTAAACGAGGGAAATTAAATCCAAGGTATATTGGACCATTCAAGATTATTGATCGTGTCGGACCAGTAGCTTACCGACTTGAGTTACCTCAACAACTCGCGGCTGTACATAACACTTTCCACGTCTCGAATTTGAAGAAATGTTTTGCTAAAGAAGATCTCACTATTCCGTTAGATGAAATCCAAATCAACGAAAAACTTCAATTCATCGAAGAACCCGTCGAAATAATGGATCGTGAGGTTAAAAGACTTAAGCAAAACAAGATACCAATTGTTAAGGTTCGATGGAATGCTCGTAGAGGACCCGAGTTCACCTGGGAGCGTGAAGATCAGATGAAGAAGAAATACCCGCATCTATTTCCAGAAGATTCGTCAACACCTTCAACAGCTTAAAATTTCGGGACGAAATTTATTTAACGGGTAGGTACTGTAGTGACCCGAACTTTTCCATGTTTATATATATTAATTGAGATTGATATTTACATGATTAAATGTTTCCAACATGTTAAGCAATCAAACTTGTTAAGACTTGATTAATTGAAATATGTTTCATATAGACAATTGACCACCCAAGTTGATCGGTGATTCACGAACGTTAAAACTTGTAAAAACTATATGATGACATATATATGGATATATATATATAGTTAACATGATAATATGATAATAAAACATATCATAAAGTATATTAACAATGAACTACATATGTAAAAACAAGACTACTAACTTAATGATTTTTAAACGAGACATATATGTAACGATTATCGTTGTAAAGACATTTAATGTATATATATCATATTAAGAGATATTCATACATGATAATATCATGATAATATAATAATTTAAAATCTCATTTGATATTATAAACATTGGGTTAACAACATTTAACAAGATCGTTAACCTAAAGGTTTCAAAACAACACTTTCATGTAACGACTAACGATGACTTAACGACTCAGTTAAAATGTATATACATGTAGTGTTTTAATATGTATTTATACACTTTTGAAAGACTTCAATACACTTATCAAAATACTTCTACTTAACAAAAATGCTTACAATTACATCCTCGTTCAGTTTCATCAACAATTCTACTCGTATGCACCCGTATTCGTACTCGTACAATACACAGCTTTTAGATGTATGTACTATTGGTATATATACACTTCAATGATCAGCTCTTAGCAGCCCATGTGAGTCACCTAACACATGTGGGAACCATCATTTGGCAACTAGCATGAAATATCTCATAAAATTACAAAAATATGAGTAATCATTCATGACTTATTTACATGAAAACAAAATTACATATCCTTTATATCTAATCCATACACCAACGACCAAAAACACCTACAAACACTTTCATTCTTCAATTTTCTTCATCTAATTGATCTCTCTCAAGTTCTATCTTCAAGTTCTAAGTGTTCTTCATAAATTCCAAAAGTTCTAGTTTCATAAAATCAAAAATACTTTCAAGTTTGCTAGCTCACTTCCAATCTTGTAAGGTGATCATCCAACCTCAAGAAATCTTTGTTTCTTACAGTAGGTTATCATTCTAATACAAGGTAATAATCATATTCAAACTTTGGTTCAATTTCTATAACTATAACAATCTTATTTCAAGTGATGATCTTACTTGAACTTGTTTTCGTGTCATGATTCTGCTTCAAGAACTTCGAGCCATCCAAGGATCCATTGAAGCTAGATCCATTTTTCTCTTTTCCAGTAGATTTATCCAAGGAAATTAAGGTAGTAATGATGTTCATAACATCATTCGATTCATACATATAAAGCTATCTTATTCGAAGGTTTAAACTTGTAATCACTAGAACATAGTTTAGTTAATTCTAAACTTGTTCGCAAACAAAAGTTAATCCTTCTAACTTGACTTTTAAAATCAACTAAACACATATTCTATATCTATATGATATGCTAACTTAATGATTTAAAACCTGGAAACACGAAAAACACCGTAAAACCGGATTTACGCCGTCGTAGTAACACCGCGGGCTGTTTTGGGTTAGTTAATTAAAAACTATGATAAACTTTGATTTAAAAGTTGTTATTCTGAGAAAATGATTTTTATTATGAACATGAAACTATATCCAAAAATTATGGTTAAACTCAAAGTGGAAGTATGTTTTCTAAAATGGTCATCTAGACGTCGTTCTTTCGACTGAAATGACTACCTTTACAAAAACGACTTGTAACTTATTTTTCCGACTAGAAACCTATACTTTTTTTGTTTAGATTAATAAAATAGAGTTCAATATGAAACCATAGCAATTTGATTCACTCAAAACGGATTTAAAATGAAGAAGTTATGGGTAAAACAAGATTGGATAATTTTTCTCATTTTAGCTACGTGAAAATTGGTAACAAATCTATTCCAACCATAACTTAATCAACTTGTATTATATATTATGTAATCTTGAGATACCATAGACACGTATACAATGTTTCGACCTATCATGTCGACACATCTATATATATTTCGGAACAACCATAGACACTCTATATGTGAATGTTGGAGTTAGCTATACAGGGTTGAGGTTGATTCCAAAATATATATAGTTTGAGTTGTGATCAATACTGAGATATGTATACACTGGGTCGTGGATTGATTCAAGATAATATTTATCGATTTATTTCTGTACATCTAACTGTGGACAACTAGTTGTAGGTTACTAACGAGGACAGCTGACTTAATAAACTTAAAACATCAAAATATATTAAAAGTGTTGTAAATATATTTTGAACATACTTTAATATATATGTATATATTGTTATAGGTTCGTGAATCAACAGTGGCCAAGTCTTACTTCCCGACGAAGTAAAAATCTGTGAAAGTGAGTTATAGTCCCACTTTTAAAATCTAATATTTTTGGGATGAGAATACATGCAGGTTTTATAAATGATTTACAAAATAGACACAAGTACGTGAAACTACATTCTATGGTTGAATTATCGAAATCGAATATGCCCCTTTTTATTAAGTCTGGTAATCTAAGAATTAGGGAACAGACACCCTAATTGACGCGAATCCTAAAGATAGATCTATTGGGCTTAACAAACCCCATCCAAAGTACCGGATGCTTTAGTACTTCGAAATTTATATCATATCCGAAGGGTGTCCCGGAATGATGGGGATATTCTTATATATGCATCTTGTTAATGTCGGTTACCAGGTGTTCACCATATGAATGATTTTTATCTCTATGTATGGGATGTGTATTGAAATATGAAATCTTGTGGTCTATTATTATGATTTGATATATATAGGTTAAACCTATAACTCACCAACATTTTTGTTGACGTTTTAAGCATGTTTATTCTCAGGTGATTATTAAGAGCTTCCGCTGTCGCATACTTAAATAAGGACAAGATTTGGAGTCCATGTTTGTATGATATTGTGTAAAAACTGCATTCAAGAAACTTATTTTGTTGTAACATATTTGTATTGTAAACCATTATGTAATGGTCGTGTGTAAACAGGATATTTTAGATTATCATTATTTGATAATCTACGTAAAGCTTTTTAAACCTTTATTGATGAAATAAAGGTTATGGTTTGTTTTAAAATGAATGCAGTCTTTGAAAAACGTCTCATATAGAGCTCAAAACCTCGCAACGAAATCAATTAATATGGAACGTTTTTAATCAATAAGAACGGGACATTTCAGTAACCGCTTACGAAAGTTTGCCAACAGATAGTTCCCGAAAAAATACATGATTTGAAAAAAAACGGTGACTCAATCGAAGCTACGAGTCAAAAGATACGATAGATATATCATTTTGGCCAGAGACACAAAACACTAAGCACCACGAACCGTCGGTGGTGTTTGGTGCGTGGTGCGATTTTGAGAGGAAAGGTGTACTTTTAGAAATCTAGACAACCTCGAATGGCAAGAACGTTAAGGGAGTCTTGCTCGTTCGGCCGTTTTAGGGTGATCTAGAGAATTTCAGCACAATCCGAAACCCAAGGTTATGCGCCGCCAAATGGTAATCCATCTGGCGGCGCATACTAATGATTTAAAAAACGTGTTTAATGAAGTGATACTATATTCAAATTTATACCCGTTATACACAATTACATTATGAGTAAAATAATAGGCCTTAAAACGATATATACCATGCTAAGTCATGCATACAGAAAACTAATAATAAGATATAAATTGAAAACGTTCAAAGAGAACAATAAAAATGAGTAAAATGTATTTTTGGCATTCTAACGACCTCGAATGTCAAGACACTATCCAGGAGTCTTGATGTTAGGGTCATTCTAGGGTGATCTCGAGAATTTCAGCACAATCTGAAACCCAAGGTTATGCGCCGCCAAATGGTACTCCATCTGGCGGCGCATATTAATGATTTTAAAAAGCGTATTTAATTAAGTGACATTAGATTCAAATTTATATGCATTATACATAATTACATTGAGAGTTAAATAAAAGACCTTAAAACAATATGTACCATGCTAAGTCATTCATACACAAAAGGAATAATATGAATGAAATTCAAAACGGTCAAAATCGAAAAAAGGGCAAAATCGAAAGCTTTCGAGGTCTCGTTTCGAAAAATATTTGGGACAAACCCCCTACGGCAGTTTGTAAACAGATAGATCCCAAAAAAATACATGATTTGAAAAAAAACTATGACTCAATCGGACCTACGAGTCAAAAGATACGATAGATCTAACATTTTGCCAGAGACACAAAACACTAAGCACCACGAACCGTCAGTGGTGTTTGGTGCGTGGTGCGATTTCGAGAGGAAAGATGTATTTTTCGAAATCTAGATGACCTCGAATGGCAAGAACGTTCAGGGAGTCTTGCTCGTTCAGCCGTTTTGGGGTGATCCTGAGAATTTTAGCACAATCTGAAACCCAAGGTTATGCGCCACCAAATGGAACTCCATCTGGCGGCGCATACTAATGATTTAAAAAAACGTGTTTAATAAAGTGATACTATATTCAAATTTATACCCGTTATACATAATTACATTGCGAGTGAAATAATAGGCCTTAAAACGATATATACCATGGTAAATCATGCATACACAAAACTAATAATAAGATATAAATTGAAAACGTTCAAAGAGAACAATAAAAATGAGTAAAATGTGTTTTTTCGGCATCCTAACGACCTCGAATGTCAAGACGCTATCCAGGGGTCTTGATGTTATGGTCGTTCTAGGGTGATCTCGAGAATTTCAGCACAATCTAAAACCCAAGGTTATGCGCCGCCAAATGGTACTTCATCTGGCGGCGCATATTAATGATTTTAAAAAGCGTATTAAATGAAGTGACATTAGATTCAAATTTATATGCATTATACATAATTACATTGAGAGTGAAATAAAAGACCTTAAAACAATATGTACCATGCTAAGTCATTCATACACAAAAGGAATAATATGAATTAAATTCAAAACGGTCAAAATCGAAAAAAGGCAAAATTGAAGGCTTTAGAGGTCTCGTTTCGAAAAATATTTGGGACAAACCACCTATGGCAGTTTGCCAACAGATAGATCCCGAAAAAATACACGATTTGAAAAAAAATGGTGACTCAATAGGAGCTACGAGTCAAAAGATACGATAGATCTAACATTTTGGCTAGAGACACAAAACACTAAGCACCACGAACCGTCGGTGGTGTTTGGTGCTGTGATGACCCGTGAATTTTCGACCAAATTTAAACTTAATCTTTATATATTTCCGACACGACAAGCAAAGTCTGTTAGACCGAGTCTCAAAATTTTTGAACTATTATATGAATGTATTTAACCTTTGACTATATCCGACGATTCACGAACAACTATATAAATAGATGCATATAGATATTATTGAAATAATATATGATTAAACTGTTAAAATTATATATGTAAAACAATATGCGATGTAATGGAAACTATATTATAAATATATAGATATATATAATTATGTATATAAATATTACTTGTAAATATATAAAGTTATATTAAATCTATTTGTTTAAAAATATATAATATATTTGTTTTAGTAATCAAACTTGCTATTTTAAAACTGTTTATATATAGAATGTGAATATATTAAAAATAAATGATTTCTAGCTTAATTAGTAAACGTCAGTAACACTCGGTTGAGGTTTTATTAGTTTTAATATAGATATAGTACATGTTCAGGAAGGATTGAAATAAAAGTTGAACTGTAAATTGATTGCGAAGATCTTAGATTTGTTTATTATATTTTTACCTTTTTAAGTTTGAATATTAGTACTCCGTACATATAAATTGGAACAGAAAATAAGTAATTATCGAACCTTTTTGATCAGGTTTCAAACAGTTAATGAGTGAAATAATTAAATACATTTAAACTAAAAATTTGGGATTTTTAGGAAAACTTTTATACGTTAACTGTTTAGCAATGGACACGCCCGTGAAACTGTCGGTAGGATAAGTTTAAAAGATTTGTTGTTTTACTTTGATGTACCCTCACTTACTTTTACTTTATAATATAATATTCATATATTATATTATATATATTATTTATTTTTCGTTAACTGCAATTGTATGTATGTATATATATGTTATATGTAGTTTAATCATTTGATGAGAACTAACACCCACAGACCATCATCAAACCACTCAATTTTAAACTTATAATGATCATCTTCTTCTATATGTTCTACTTATGATCACCACCAAATGAACCATCCTCTAAGCTCCTTTCGGTCAGAATCATAAACTCATCACCACACCCTCCATCCATCTTTTGTTTTCCATCACCTTACAACTCACCAAAGTTGTTGAATCAAACCTTATCCATCTCAAACCGGACACCTTCCTTCATCCACACAAACCTATAACTTGTAACTTCCTTACTACCACTTCTAACTGTCTTTTATGTGTAAGAACCACCTCACCATCTTAACCAATCGCCTCAAGTTTTATTATTGCTGTTTACTTATAATCCGTCACCCAAAAGAACCCTAACACCCACCGTACCCTTGCTAATCCAACATTCACCAAACAACATCATCAAACCATTTAATAATTTCTTTTATTTTGTCTTCTTTTTCGGTTCAAGAACAACTCAAAAACCATCACGTAACCGAATGTTTAACTACCATCATTTTTTTTATTTTGTTTCTAGCTACTACTACAGCTTCGTTTATGTCCATGTTGCAACTGTAACTACCACAATCCACCACCTTTCACCTTGATTAAACCTAGAGAAAACCCTAAATACATCACATCATCGAAACCCATTGTAAACATCACCAACCTGCAGCTTGTTGCAGATTCTGCTTTCTGTTTCCATTCGAACATCACCACCACCATAGTTAAAACCACCCAAGGTTGCTGCTACAGCTTCTTCTACTGCTATGATTCGTGTTATCTGATGCTACAGTAACCATGGACTGCTGCTGCAATATTTTTTTTATTTCTAGTTCAGCTCAAACCAAATCGAGTCACTCTTGGTTTTGTTGGGTTACCACTGCCATACTACTACTGCAGTCCTTGCTTCTGTTTTCCTGTCGAGTTAAACCGAAAACCAGACACCATAATATATATATTTTTTTTTCTTTTCTGCTTCCTGTTGGAACCACGATTACCAACACAATTTTATTGTGATTATGCTGTTTCAAATAGGTTACTGGCCGACAAATATTAATCATGGGGAAACAGATGGGGTGCCCTATAATACATGTGGGTTCCGGTCACTATATCTATTTATCTTTTATTTTGCTTTGGCCGATCAAATTGATTTGGATCGTTGCTTCTTCTTGGGCCGTAACCATTTTAGGATATTGGGCTATTATAGTTCGATCTAGTGGTATTTGGACTTGTAAATTGGGCTACAACTTATTTGTTAAAATGGTGATGTTACATAATCGATAATGATAATGAAGATATTGACGATAATTATGGTGATGATTCATCGATGATAACATGAAAACATGATAATATGATTATGATAATAATTAGATGTTGATAACATTATGAAACGAAAAGATCACGATTAAAGATGAAGAGATTAAATGGGATTTTTTTTTGAAGAAGAAGGAATGGAAATAATTTAAATACAGTTTATATAATAATTAGTCTAGTATAATTCCAGGAAAGCGAGCACAGTCCGATGGTTGGGGTGTTTGTGTGGTAAGCGGGAGGTTGCAGGTTCGAGTCTTGGCATAGACGATTTAATTTTTATTTGGGAGCTTATACTCTTAAGGTAGTTTTTAGTATTACTATTTTTATTATCATTTTTATTATTATTATTTTTATTATTATTATTATTATTATTATTATTATTATTATTATTATTATTATTATTATTAAAAGTAGCTTTATTGTTAAAAAAGTCATTATAAGTAAAGTTTTCATTCTTACAAAAATTATCATTTTTATTTTCATTTAACACTATCATTATTATTACTAATATTACTATTAATGTTATTATTATTATTACAACACATATTATATATATATAAAACATATTTATTACATACCCATACTAATATTACATAGTTTTATATTTTTTTTGTAAACCAAATATTATTTTTATTAAGTGTTACATAATATATAAAATTGTTATACAATAAAGATAGTAATATGATTATATATGTAAAAATTAATCTTAATACATTATAAACTTAGTTGATTAATATTATATGTGTTAATATATATACTTGATATAGGTTCGTGAATCCGAGGCCAACCCTGCATTATTCAATATAGTCATATGTATTTTTACTACAAAATACATTAGGTGAGTTCATTTGCTCCCTTTTACTCTTTATATATTTGGGACGGAGAATACATGCGCTGCTTTTTTAACTGCTTTATTAAATGCTTTTGAAATATATTTTGATCTGAGAATACATGAATTGCTTTTATAAATGTTTGACGAGATAGACACAAGCAAAACATTCCTCGAATGAATTATTATGCAGACAGAAGTTCTGCGGATTATTATTTAATTATGTGGACATGATAGTTGCCACCATTGAATTATGTGGACATGATAGTTGCCACCATTGAATTATGTGGACATGATAATTGCCACCATTGAATTATGTGGACATGATAATTGCCACCAGTTGATGTGAATGTTATATATCGAGAGAATGATTTTATACACAGGTTATGTGTATATTATTTTTTGTGCACAAGATATGTGTACGGTTACTATGATTTATGAAAATGATTTCGTACACGAGAAAGATGTACTGTATTTAAAAGATATAGCATGTACATTACAGGTGGGTATAGGATTCGGGCCCATTTGTACCATGCAGCATTTAAATTTTGTGGTCTATCAGAATGATGAATTTTATTGTTTTATGATAAACCTTTGAACTCACCAACCTTTTGGTTAACACTTGAAAACATGTTTATTCTCAGGTATGAAAGAAATCTTCTGCTGTTCATTTGCTCATTTTAAAGACATTATTTGGAGTCGATCATCGCAATAGGACCAGATGTTGGTGACTTTGTCCAGATGGATTAGGACGGGGTATGACATGTGGTATCAGAGCGGTGGTCTTAGTGAACCAGGTCTTGCATTAGTGTGTCTAACTGATAGTTGTTTAGATGCATTAGTGAGTCTGGACTTCGACCGTGTCTGCATGTCAAAACTTTTTCTTATCATTTAAGTGTCAAAAATTATTTGCTTATCATGCTTAAAGTCTAGACACGTCTTACTGCCTCTATTGCATAGACAGTGTATAGATAAATTCATATCTTAGCATATCTGCAATTATTACCTTTGTCTGACAGCTTCCGTAGATTCCTCCGTAACTTATGGGATTTTAGTATTATATATGCATATGTAAATTTTGTATTGCAGGGTACTAATCTACATCCTATAATCTATTTCTTATCGAAAATCCTTCATATGATCGTACGAGACGAATCCCTTAACCAATTCGAATTCCTTGGATTCTGACAGCTATTCCGATATGGAGTTTCACCTAAGCTCCGAAAGTAGTGTCACCAGAATGAATCAACCAATCATCCATCCCCAATACATCTGATGAGTTCGTAGCCTACTTAATCATTTGAGGCAAGAAGAAGGTGAACCCTTCCACCAACCGAATTCACCTCTTGACGAAGAACCTGAAGCACTTACCGGCGAACCTATCCGAAACACCATTTTCAGCCTCATTTCCAGGGTATCTCGACACGATTATATTATATCATCAATTTTAAACCTTATTCATCTGCTCTTTCCGACCGACAATCATCCCGAAGTAATACAAGAAGTCAACAAACTTCGCGCTTGAGTAATCAATTTGGAGAATATGGTGCAAAACGTACCAGCTTCAGCAACATCACCAGCATCAACAGTACCACCAACAACACAAGTTTCAACATCACATGCCCAAATATTTCATTCTGTACCTCGAGCATAATCATCGTTCTACGAATCATTCTACATCATTTATCCCCGTTCTACATGGCGATTAAGTAATCTCTAAAGTTTTGGAGATTATTCATTCTAGTTTTAACGATAAATCAAATGAGATTAATATCATATTAACTCATTAAATCCATGATTATATCTGAAGAAAATATATATGTATATATATTTTCATAAAGATTGTAATTAAAAATTCTTTTGTACAAACTGTTAATGGTGAAAATATTTTAACGGGTAGGTAATACCCGAGGAATATTTAGATTTCACATTAATAAGTTACACTGTACATTCTTCAAATCTGATTCAACAATCATTTACTATCCTACTCACATTCACCGATATACGAATCTGTTCACCACAAAATAACCATTTTCATTGAATTTCATAATTGCATTTTGACTTATCAGAATCCAACAAGTGGCATAATGATGAAAACATTGGACAAAATAAAATTTGTTAGAAACAAACAATTTAACTATGAGAAGAATTTTGTTAAGATTTCACGCTAACTGTTCCTAGCTAACTGTTAATTTCGTATTACCTTTTATTTATCACAATTTATTTATCGCATTATATTTATCGCAATTTTAATTCTCGCAATTTTATTTATCATCATTTAATTTTGGTTATTTATTTTACGCACTTTAAATATCGGGACACGTATACAAGGTTTTGACATATCATATCGACGCATCTATATATATTATTTGGAATAACCATAGACACTCTATATGCAGTAATGCTGGAGTTAGCTATACAGGGTTGAGGTTGATTCTACAATAATATATATAGTTTGAGTTGTGATCGAGTCTGAGACGTATACGGGTCACGATACGTATTAATTAATTCGAATATTATATATTAAATTATATATGAATTATTGGACTATCAACTGTGGACTATCGACTGTGGACTAATAACATTGGATAATTAAAATGAATTAAAATATTGAATATAACATATGAAACTAAACATTTCTTCAAGTTTGCCACTTGATTTCATCTTAAACCTCATTTGTATCTTGACGATTACAACCTGCGTTCAAACCTTTCATAATTCTTGAAAACACCTCAATCGAGAGGATGAACTAACCGCACTTCATGTACAGAAGGAAAGATTTATGCATATAGTTATGCACCTGAAAACACTCGGAACCTGAGTAAACGTTTAACACGTACATGTGCTCGCTCCCCTTGACGTTGTTATTATCTTAAATAATTTTACAATACCTTTCCAAATTAGCCAATTTTGTCACAGCTCCAGCAAGTCAACTTCGACTTTTCGTTAGAAACAACTTTATTATCACCGTGATTTATATGTATGCTCTTTTATTGTTACCGGGGAACCTTTTATATTCCACCATATTACCATCAGCGTTTAATCATCTAAAAACTTAATTCTCTTGAAACCACCTCGGATTGATAACCGATGATTCAGGTATGGTAGCCTTAAATGCAGAGGAAACAGAAAAACCGTAGATGGTCTAACCGGCCAAAATTTTGATGATAAAGAAGGGAGTGTTAGGAACGCTCGATAGAAAATTTGGTACTGAAAAACAGATTGAGCAAACCATGAAGAAGACCAAGGCTAAATACAAGGACCATACCATATATTCAAAGAAACCAGGTAATTCTGGATCCAATGAAATCTTTAGAGAATATCTTGCTCCGAAGTCATGTTAAAATCTTGCGGAAAATCTTTCTTCATCAAACATCGAACTTAGAAATTCCAAAATATCATCATAAATATCTTCGATATTTCTGAGGATATTTTCATAAATATTCTGGTCTGAAATTATTTATCTCTTCGCGCTATCTATATTACATCATAAAGGAAACTACTTTAGTTTCTAAATTTCTTTAAAATTCGAGTTTGAATTATGAATGAATTTCTTCATCACAACTTGATTCAAAAATTCCAAGATATCATCGTATCTTTCATTATAAATATCCTCCATATTTCTGAAGATATTTTCATAACTATTCTTATCTGAATCATTAATCTATTAGTGCTATCAGTGTTACATCATATAGAAACTGTTAGTTTCTATATTCTGTAAACTTTCGAGCTTAAAATATGAATGTTATTAAAGTAATGTTAGGAACTGATGCATGAGTTAGTATAATATAATGACACTTGATCAACGTGATTATATTATAGTAAGTCATGCTGAGTTTCTAATGAGACATGATGATTCACAGATCATAACGTCATCATGTGCCATGTTACACGACTCTTACATTCTACTTAATCTATAAACATATCAAGAATGGAATTTCTTGATAGTTCTATCTTTTCCTTTGAATTCTGGTAATTTAACCAATCAAGATCGTGCTACAATAATTTCTCTCTTAGAACATTAGTCATGTTCATTCGAAACTTCATACCTACAAATTCTGGATCATTATTCGCTTGACTTAAAGTCGGGAAGAGAAAACAAAAGCATGGAGCTCCGAAATATAAAGGAGAATATAAAGCCCAATAACAACACATAAATTACAAACCATGGATATCAATGTTTATCGCAACAACAAAAAAACACGGTAGAATTAAGAATAGTATCACCCCAAGGTAATAGTAAAATTAAACAGATTTTTTTTTTTGGTGGAAGATTGAAAAGAAGGATGACAGAAATGATAATTAGGAAAATATCAAGGATTAGAACTGGATTAAGCATTTTCACAATCTTTTGGATATACGAAACTAAGAAAGAAATAGGAATGGTGTGATTAATGGAACGGAAGAATTTAATTTATAATGGAAATATCAGACAGAGAAATCGAGGCAGGTCACCATATTTAATCATAGAGATCATAATTTCCTTACTCGCCGAAGAATCAAATCTTTTAGATTTCGAAAATTTTCTTTAAATCCCTTGAATTCCGGAATTCAACCAAGACAATGTCAAAAGCTAAAACGCACATTATTTTCTAAATTCCACCGTGACTAAGTCAAAATTTAAATCTATATCTCAATTTGTTGTGACAGCTTCATTCATACTCCTCGAATAATCGAATGGTTTCATCCATATTGCTCAATACTGATAAAACTCAATTGATCAACTCATATGCGTCATGAAATCATATTTATTGTTAACCATGACCACCTCACTCAAATTTCGGTACGAAATTTCTTTAACGGGTAGGTACTGTGATGACCCGGGAATTTTCGACCAAATTTAAACTTAATCTTTATATATTTCTGACACGATAAGAAAAGTCTGTTAGACCGAGTCTTAAAATTTTTGAACTATTATATGAATGCATTTAACCTTTGACTATATCCAACGATTCAAGAACAACTATATAAATAGATGCATATAGATATTATTGAAATAATATATGATTAAACTGTTAGAATTAAATATGTAAAACAATATGCGATGTAACGGAAACTATATTATAAATATATAGATATATATAATTATGTATATAAATATTACTTGTAAATATATAAAGTTATATTAAATCTATTTGTTTAAAAATATATAATATATTTGTTTTAGTAATCAAACTTGCTATTTTAAAAATGTTTATATATAGAATGTGAATATATTAAAAATAAATGATTTCAAGCTTAATTAGTAAACGTCAGTAACACTCGGTTGAAGTTTTATTAGTTTTAATATAGATATAGTACAAGTTCAGGAAGGATTGAAATAAAAGTTGAACTGTAAATTGATTGCGAAGATCTTAGATTTGTTTATTATATTTTTACCTTTTTAAGTTTGAATATTAGTACTCCGTACATATAAATTGGAACAGAAAATAAGTAATTATTGTACCTTTTTGATCAGGTTTCAAACAGTTAATGAGTGAAATAATTAAATACATTTAAACTTAAAATTTGGGATTTTTAGGAAAACTTTTATACGTTAACTGTTTAGCAATGGACACGCCCGTGAAACTGTCGGTAGGATAAGTTTAAAAGATTTGCTGTTTGCTTTGCTGTACCCTCACTTACTTTTACTTTATAATATAATATTCATATATTATATTATATATATTATTTATTTTTCGTTAACTGCAATTGTATGTGTGTATACATATGTTATATGTAGTTTAATCATTTAATGAGAACTAACACCCACAGACCATCATCAAACCACTCAATTTTAAACTTATAATGATCATCTTCTTCTATATGTTCTACTTATGATCACCACCAAATGAACCATCCTCTGAGCTCCTTTCGGTCAGAATCATAAACTCATCACCACACCCTCCATCCATCTTTTGTTTTCCATCACCTTACAACTCACCAAAGTTGTTGAATCAAACCTTAACCAATCTCAAACCGAACACCTTCCTTCATCCACACAAACCCATAACTTGCAACTTCCTTACTACCACTTCTAACTGTCTTTTATGTGTAAGAACCACCTCACCATCTTAACCGATCGCCTCAAGTTTTATTATTGCTGTTTACTTATAATCCATCACCCAAAAGAACCCTAACACCCACCGTAACCTTACTAATCCTACATTCACCAAACAACATCATCAAACCATTTAATAATTACTTTTATTTTGTCTTCTGTTTCGGTTCAAGAACAACTCAAAAACCATCACGTAACCGAATGTTTAACTACCATCATTTTTTTTATTTTGTTTCTAGCTACTACTACCGCTTCGTTTATGTCCATGTTGCAACTATAACTACCACAAACCACCACCTTTCACCTTGATTAAACCTAGAGAAAACCCTAAATACCTCACATCATCGAAACCCATTGTAAACATCACTAATCTGCAGCTTGTTGAAGCTTCTGCTTTCTGTTTCCATTCGAACGTCACCACCACCACAGTTAAAACCACCCAAGGTGGCTGCTACAGCTTCTTCTACTGCTATGATTCGTGTTATCTGATGCTACAGTAACCATGGACTGCTGCTGCAATATTTTTTTTTATTTCTGGTTCAGCTCAAACCAAACTGAGTCACTCTTGTTTCTGTTGGGTTACCACTGCCATACTACTACTGTAGTCCTTGCTTCTATTTTCCTGTCGAGTTAAACCTAAAACCAGACACCATAATATATATATATATATATATATATATATATATATATATTTTTCTCTTTTCTGCTTCCTGTTGGAACCACGATTACCAACACAATTTTATTATGATTATGCTGTTTCAAATAGGTTACTGGCCGACAAATATTAATCTTGGGGAAACAGATGGGGTTCCCTAGAATACATGTGGGTTCCGGTCACTATATCTATTTATCTTTTATTTTGCTTTGGACGATCAAATTGATTTGGATCATTGCTTCTTCTTGGGCCGTAACCATTTTAGGATATTGGGCTATTATAGTTCGATCTAGTGGTATTTGGACTTGTAAATTGGGCTACAACTTATTTTTTAAAATGGTGATGTTACATAATCGATAATGATAATGAAGATATTGACGATAATTATGGTGATGATTCATCGATGATAACATGAAAACATGATAATATGATAAAATGATTATGATAATAATTAGATGTTGATAAGATTATGAAACGAAAAGATCACGATTAAAGATGAAGAGATTAAATGGGGTTTTTTTTTTTTTTGAAGAAGAAGGAATGGAAATAATTTAAATACGGTTCATATAATAATTAGTCTAGTATAATTCCAGGAAAGTGAGCACAGTCCGATGGTTGGGGTGTTTGTGTGGTAAGCGGGAGGTTGCAGGTTCGAGTCTTGGCATAAACGATTTAATTTTTATTTGGGAGATTATACTCTTAAGGTAGTTTTTAGTATTACTATTTTTATTATTTTTATTATTATTATTATTATTATTATTATTATTATTATTATTATTATTATTATTATTATTATTATTATTATTATTATTATTATTATTATTATTATTATTATTATTATTATTATTATTATTAAAGGTAGCTTTATTGTTAAAAATGTCATTATAAGTAAAGTTTTCATTCTTACAAAAATTATGATTTTTATTTTCATTTAACACTATCATTATTATTACTAATATTACTATTAATATTATTATTATTATTACAACACATATTATATATATAAAACATATTTATTACATACTCATACTAATATTACATAGTTTTATATTTTTTTTGTAAATAAAATATTATTTTTATTAAGTGTTACATAATATATAAAATTATTATACAATAAAGATAGTAATATGATTATATATGTAAAAATTAATCTTAATACATTATAAACTTAGTTGATTAATATTATATGTGTTAATATATATACTTGATATAGGTTTGTGAATCCGAGGCCAACCCTGCATTATTCAATATAGTCATATGTATTTTTACGACAAAATACATTAGGTGAGTTCGTTTGCTCCCTTTTACTCTTTATATATTTGGGACTGAGAATACATGCGCTGCTTTTATAACTGCTTTATTAAATGCTTTTAAAATATATTTTGAACTGAGAATACATGAATTGCTTTTATAAATTTTTGACGAGATAGACACAAGCAAAACATTCCTCGAATGAATTATTATGCAGATAGAAGTTCTGCGGATTATTATTGAATTATGTGGACATGATAGTTGCCACCATTGAATTATGTGGACATGATAGTTGCCACCATTGAATTATGTGGACATGATAATTACCACCATTGAATTATGTGGACATGATAATTGCCACCAGTTGATGTGAATGTTATATATCGAGAGAATGATTTTATACACAGGTTATGTGTATGTTATTTTTTGTGCACAAGATATGTGTACGGTTACTATGATTTATGAAAATGATTTCGTACACGAGAAAGATTTACTGTATTTAAAAGATATAGCATGTACATTACAGGTGGGTATAGGATTCGGGCCCATTTGTACCATGCATCATTTAAATTTTGTGGTCTATCAAAATGATGAATTTTATTGTTTTATGATAAACCTATGAACTCGCCAACCTTTTGGTTGAAACTTGAAAACATGTTTATTCTCAGGTATGAAAGAAATCTTTCGCTGTGCATTCGCTCATTTTAAAGACATTATTTGGAGTCGATCATCGCAATAGGACCAGATGTTGGTGACTTCGTCCAGATGGATTAAGACGGGGTATGACATGTGGTATCAGAGCGGTGGTCTTGGTGAACCAGGTCTTGCATTTGTGTGTCTAACTGATAGTTGTTTAGATGCATTTGTGAGTCTGGACTTCGACCGTGTCTGCATGTCAAAAGTTTTGCTTATCATTTAAGTGTCAAAAATTATTTGCTTATCATGCTTAAAGTCTAGACACATCTTACTGCCTCTATTGCATAGACAGTGTATAGATAAATTCATATCTTAGCATATCTGCTATTATTACCTTTGTCTGACAGCTTCCGTAGATTCCTCCGTAACTTATGGGATTTTAGTATTATATATGCATATGTAAGTTATGTATTGCAGGGTACTAATCTACATCCTATAATCTATTTCTTATCGAAAATCATTCATATGATCGTACGAGACAAATCCCTCAACCAATTCGAATTCCTTGGATTCCGACAGCTATTCTGATATGGAGTTTCACCTAAGCTCCGAAAGCAGTGTCACCAGAATTAATCAACCAATCATCCATCCCCAATACATCTGATGAGTTCGTAGCCTGCTTAATCATTTGAGGCAAGAAGAAGGTGATCCCTTCCACCAACCGAATTCACCTCTTGATGAAGAACCTAAAGCACTTACCGGCGAACCTATCCGAAACACCATTTTTAGCCTCATTTCCAGGGTATCTCGACACGATTATATTATATCCACAATTATAAACCTTATTCATCTGCTCGTTCCGACCGACAATCATCCCGGAGTAATACAAGAAGTCAACAAACTTCGCGCTCGAGTAGTCAATTTGGAGAATATGGTGCAAAACGTACCAGCTTCAGCAACATCACCGGCATCAACAGTACCACCAACAACACAAGTTTCAACATCACATGCCCCAATATTTCATTCTGTACCTCGAGCATAATCATCGTTCTACGAATCATTCTACATCATTTATCTCCGTTCGACATGGCGATTAAGTAATCTCTAAAGTTTTGGAGATTATTCATTCTAGTTTTAACGATAAATCAAATGAGATTAATATCATATTAACTCATTAAATCCATGATTATATCTGAAGAAAATATATATGTATATATGTTTTCATAAAGATTGTAATTAAAATTTTTTTTGTACAAACTGTTAATGGTGAAAATATTTTAACGGGTAGGTAATACCCGAGGAATATTTAGATTTCACATTAATAAGTTACACTGTACATTCTTCAAATCTGATTCAACAGTCATTTACTATCCTAATCACATTCACCGATATACGAATCTGTTCACCATAAAATAACCATTTTCATTCAATTTCATAATTGGATTTTGACTTATCAGAATCCAACAAGTGGAATAATGAAGAAAACATTGGACAAAATAAAATTTGTTAGAAACAAACAATTTAACTATGAGAAGAATTTTGTTAAGAATCCATGCTAACTGTTCCTAGCTAACTGTTAATTTCGTATTACCTTTTATTTATCTCAATTTATTTATCGCATTTTATTTATCGCAATTTTAATTCTCGCAATTTTAGTTATCGTCATTTAATTTCTGTTATTTATTTTGTGCACTTTAAATATCGGGACATGTATACAAGGTTTTGACATATCATATCGACGCATCTATATATATTATTTGGAATAACCATAGACACTCTATATGCAGTAATGCTGGAGTTAGCTATACAGGGTTGAGGTTGATTCTACAATTATATATATAGTTTGAGTTGTGATCGAGTCTGAGACGTATACGGGTCACGATACGTATTAATTAATTCGAATATTATATATTAAATTATATATGATTTATTGGACTATCAACTGTGGACTATCGACTGTGGACTAATAACATTGGATAATTAAAATGAATTAAAATATTGAATATAACATATGAAGCTAAACATTTCTTCAAGTTTGCCACTTGATTTCATCTTAAACCTCATTTGTATCTTGACGATTACAACTTGCGTTCAAACCTTTCATAATTCTTGAAAACACCTCAATCGAGAGGATGAACTAACCGCACTTCATGTACAGAAGGAAAGATTTATGCATATAGTTATGCACCTGAAAACACTCGAAACCTGAGTAAACGTTTAACACGTATATGTGCTCGCTCCCCTTGACGTTGTTATTATCTAAAATAATTTTACAATACCTTTCCAAATTAGCCAATTTTGTCACAGCTCCAGCAAGTCAACTTCGACTTTTCGTTAGAAACAACCTTATTGTCACCGTGATTTATATGTATGCTCTTTTATTGTTACCGGGGAACCTTTTATATTCCACCATATTACCATCAGTGTTTAATCATCTAAAAATACAATTCTCTTGAAACCACCTCGGAGTGATCTCGAGAATTTCAGCACAATCTGAAACCCAAGGTTATGCGCCGCCAAATGGTACTCCATCTGGCGGCGCATATTAATGATTTTAAAAAGCGTATTTAATGAAGTGACATTAGATCCAAATTTATATGCATTATACATAATTACATTGAGAGTGAAATAAAAGACCTTAAAACAATATGCACCATGCTAAGTCATTCATACACAAAAGAAATAATATGAATGAAATTCAAAATGGTCAAAATAAAAAAAAAAGGTAAAATGAAGGCTTTCGAGGTCTCTTTTCGAAACATATTTGGGACAAACTGCTTACGGCAGTTTACCAACAGATAAATCCCAAAAAAATACATGATTTGAAAAAAAATGGTGACTCAATCGGAGCTACGAGTCAAAAGATACGATAGATCTATCATTTTGGCCAGAGACACAAAACACTAAGCACCACGAACCGTCAGTGGTGTTCGGTGCGTGGTGCGATTTCGAGAGGAAAGGTGTACTTTTTGAAATCTAGACGACCTCGAATGGCAAGAACGATAAGGGAGTCTTGCTCGTTTGGCCGTTTTAGGGTGATCTAGAGAATTTCAGCACAATCCGAAACCCAAGGTTATGCGCCGCCAAATGGTATTCCATCTGGCGGCGCATACTAATGATTTAAAAAACGTGTTTAATGAAGTGATACTATATTCAAATATATACCGTTATAAATAATTACATTGCGAGTGAAATAATAGGCCTTAAAATGATATATACCATGCTAAGTCATGCATACACAAAACTAATAATAAGATATAAATTGAAAACATTCAAAGAAAACAATAAAAATGAGTAAAATGTCTTTTTTCGTCATCCTAACGACCTCGAATGTCAAGACACTATCTAGTAGTCTTGATGTTAGGGTCATTTTAGGGTGATCTCGAGAATTTCAGCACAATCTGAAACCCAAGGTTATGCGCCGCCAAATGGTACTCCATCTGGCGGCGCATATTAATGATTTTAAAAAGCGTATTTAATGAAGTGACATTAGATTCAAATTTATATGCATTATACATAATTACATTGAGAGTGAAATAAAAGACCTTAAAACAATATGTACCATGCTAAGTCATTCATACACAAAAGAAATAATATGAATGAAATTCAAAACGGTCAAAATCGAAAAAGGCAAAATTGAAGGCTTTCGAGGTCTCGTTTCGAAAAATATTTGGGACAAACCACCTACGAAAGTTTTCCAACAGATAGATCCCGAAAAAATACACGATTTTAAAAAAATGGTGACTCAATCGGAGCTACGAGTCAAAAGATACGATAGATCTAACATTTTGGCTAGAGACACAAAAGACTAAGCACCACGAACCGTCGGTGGTGTTTGGTGCGTGGTGCGATTTCGAGAGGAAAGATGTATTTTTTGAAATCTAGACGACCTAGAATGGCAAGAACGTTTAGGGAGTCTTGCTCGTTCGGGCATTTTTGGGTGATCTTGAGAATTTTAGCACAATCTAAAACCCAAGGTTATGCGTCGCCAAATGGAACTCCATCTGGCGGCGCATACTAATGATTTAAAAAAACGTGTTTAATGAAGTGATACAATATTCAAATTTATACACGTTATACATAATTACATTGCGAGTGAAATAATAGGCTTTAAAATGATATATACCATGCTAAGTCATGCATACACAAAACTAATAATAAGATATAAATTGAAAAACGTTCAAAGAGAATAATAAAAATGAGTAAAATGTCTTTTTTCGGCATCCTAACGACCTCGAATGTCAAGACACTATCCAGGAGTCTTGATGTTAGGGTCGTTCTAGGGTGATCTCGAGAATTTCAGTACAATCTGAAACCCAAGGTTATGCACCGCCAAATGGTACTTCATCTTGCGGCGCATATTAATGATTTTAAAAAGCGTATTTAATGAAGTGACATTAGATTCAAATTTATATGCATTATACATAATTACATTAAGAGTGAAATAAAAGACCTTAAAACAATATGTACCATGCTAAGTCATTCATACACAAAAGGAATAATATGAATGAAATTCAAAACGGTCAAAATCGAAAAAAGGCAAAATTGAAGGCTCTCGAGGTTTTGTTTCGAAAAATATTTTGGAAAAACCACCTACGAAAGTTTGCCAACAGATAGATTCCGAAAAAATACACAATTTAAAAAAAACGGTGACTCAATCGGAGCTACGAGTCAAAAGATACGATAGATCTAACATTTTGGCCAGAGACACAAAACACTAAGCACCAAGAACCGTCGGTGGTGTTTGGTGCGAGGTGCGATTTCGAGAGGAAAGATGTATTTTTCGAAATCTAGACCACCTCGAATGGCAAGAACGTTCAGGGAGTCTTGCTCGTTCGGCCGTTTTAGGGTGATCATGAGAATTTTAGCACAATCTGAAACCCAAGGGTATGCGCCGCCAAATGGAACTCCATCTGGCGGCGCATACTAATGATTTAAAAAAACGTGTTAAATGAAGAGATACTATATTCAAATTTATACCTGTTATACATAAATACATTGCGAGTGAAATAATAGGCCTTAAAATGATATATACCATGCTAAGTCATGCATAAACAAAACTAATAATACGATATAAATTGAAAACGTTCAAAGAGAACAATAAAAATGAGTAAAATGTATTTTTTCGGCATCTTAACGACCTCGAATGTCAAGAAACTATCCAGGAGTCTTGATGTTAGGGTCGTTCTAGGGTGATCTCGAGAATTTTAGCACAATTTGAAACCCAAGGTTATGCGCCGCCAAATGGTACTCCATCTGTCGGCGCATATTAATGATTTTAAAAACCGTATTTAATGAAGTGACATTAGATTCAAATTTATATGCATTATACATAATTACATTGAGAGTGAAATAAAAGACCTTAAAACAATATGTACCATGCTAAGTCATTCATACACAAAAGAAATAATATGAATGAAATTCAAAACGGTCAAAATCGAAAAAAGGCAAAATTGAAGGCTTTCGAGGTCTCGTTTTGAAACATATTTGGGACAAACCACCTACGGCAGTTTTCCAATCGATAGATCCCGAAAAAATACACGATTTGAAAATAAACGATGACACAATCGGAGCTACGAGTCAAAAGATACGATAGATCTAACATTTTGGCCAGAGACACAAAACACTAAGCACCACGAACTGTCGGTGGTGTTTGGTGCGTGGTGCGATTTCGAGAGGAAAGATGTACTTTTTGAAATCTAGACGACCTCGAATGGCAAGAATGTTCAGGGAGTCTTGCTCGTTCGGCCGTTTTAGGGTGATCTTAAGAATTTCAGCACAATCCGAAACCCAAGGTTATGCGCCGCCAAATGGTACTCCATCTGGCGGCGCATACTAATGATTTAAAAAACGTGTTTAATGAAGTGATACTATATTAAAAATTATACCCGTTATACATAATTACATTGCGAGTGAAATAATAAGCCTTAAAACGATATATACCATGCTAAGTCATACATACACAAACAAATAATAAGATATAAATTGAAAACGTTCAAAGAGAACAATAAAAATGAGTAAAATGTCTTTTTTCAGCATCCTAACGACCTCGAATGTCAAGACACTATCCAGGAGTCTTGATGTTAGGGTCGTTCTAGGGTGATCTTGAGAATTTTAGCACAATCTGAAACCCAAGGTTATGCGCCGCCAAATGGTACTCCATATGGCGGCGCATATTAATGATTTTAAAAATGTGTTTAATGAAGTGATACTATATTCAAATTTATGCCCGTTATACATAATTACATTGCGAGTGAAATAATAAGCCTTAAAACGATATACACCATGCTAAGTCATGCATACACAAAACTAATAATAAGATATAAATTGAAAACGTTCAAAGAGAACAATAAAAATGAGTAAAATGTCTTTTTTCGGCATCCTAACGACCTCGAATGTCAAGACACGATCTAGGAGTCTTGATGTTAGGGTCGTTCTAGGGTGATCTTGAGAATTTCAGCACAATCTGAAACCCAAGGTTATGCGCCGCCAAATGGTACTTCATCTGGCGGAGCATATTAATGATTTTAAAAAGCGTATTAAATGAAGTGACATTAGATTCAAATTTATATGCATTATACATAATTACATTGAGAGTGAAATAAAAGACCTTAAAACAATATGTACCATGCTAAGTCATTCATACACAAAAGGAATAATATGAATGATATTCAAAACAGTCAAAATAAAAAAAAAAGGCAAAATTGAAGGCTTTCGAGGTCTCGTTTCGAAAAATATTTGGGACAAACCACCTACGGCAGTTTGCAAACAGATAGATCCCGAAAAAATACACGATTTGAGAAAAAAACGGTGAGTCAATCGGAGCTACGAGTCAAAAGATACGATAGATCTAACATTTTGGCCAGAGACACAAAACACTAAGCACCACAAACCGTCGGTGGTGTTTGGTGCGTGGTGCGATTTCGAGAGGAAAGATGTACTTTTTGAAATCTAGACGACCTCGAATGGCAAGAACGTTCAGGGAGTCTTGCTCGTTCGGCCGTTTTAGGGTGATCTTAAGAATTTCAGCACAATCCGAAACCCAAGGTTATGCGCCGCCAAATGGTACTCCATCTGGCGGCGCATACTAATGATTTAAAAAACGTGTTTAATGAAGTGATACTATATTAAAAATTATACCCGTTATACATAATTACATTGCGAGTGAAATAATAAGCCTTAAAACGATATATACCATGCTAAGTCATACATACACAAACAAATAATAAGATATAAATTGAAAACGTTCAAAGAGAACAATAAAAATGAGTAAAATGTCTTTTTTCAGCATCCTAACGACCTCGAATGTCAAGACACTATCCAGGAGTCTTGATGTTAGGGTCGTTCTAGGGTGATCTTGAGAATTTTAGCACAATCTGAAACCCAAGGTTATGCGCCGCCAAATGGTACTCCATATGGCGGCGCATATTAATGATTTTAAAAAGCGTATTTAATGAAGTGACATTAGATTCAAATTTATATGCATTATACATAATTATATTGAGAGTGAAATAAAAGACCTTAAAACAATATGTACCATGTTAAGTCATTCATACACAAAAGGAATAATATGAATGAAATTCATAACGGTCAAAATCGAAAAAAGGCAAAAATTGAAGGCTTTCGAGGTCTCGTTTTGAAAAATATTTGGGACAAACCACCTACGGCAGTTTCCCAACAGATAGATCCCTAAAAAATACACGATTTGAAAAACAAACGGTGACTCAATTGCAGCTACGAGTCAAAAGATACGATAGATCTATCATTTTGGCCAGAGACACAAGACACCAAGCACCACGAACCGTCGGTGGTGTTTGGTGCGTGGTGCGATTTCAAGAGGAAAGGTGTACTTTTCGAAATCTAGATGACCTCGAATGGCAAGAACGTTAAGGGAATCTTGCTCGTTCGGCCGTTTTAGGGTGATCTAGAGAATTTCAGCACAATCCAAAACCCAAGGTTATGCGCCGCCAAATGGTACTCCATCTGGCGACGCATACTAATGATTTAAAAAAACGTGTTTAATGAAGTGATACTATATTCAAATTTATACTCATTATACATAATTACATTGCGAGTGAAATAATAGGCCTTAAAACGATATATACCATGCTAAGTTATGCATACACAAAATTAATAATAACATATAAATTGAAAACGTTCAAAGAGAACAATAAAAATGAGTAAAATGTCTTTTTCGGAATCCTAACGACCTCGAATGTCAAGATACTATCCAAGAGTCTTGATGTTAGGGTCATTCTTGGGTGATCTCGAGAATTTCAGCACAATCTGAAACCCAAGGTTATGCGCCGCCAAATGGTACTCCATCTGGCGGCGCATATTAATGATTTTAAAAAGCGTATTTAATGAAGTGACATTAGATTCAAATTTATATGCATTATACATAATTATATTGAGAGTGAAATAAAAGACCTTAAAATAATACATACCATGCTAAGTCATTCATACACAAAAGGAATAATATGAATGAAATTCAACAAGGTCAAAATCGGAAAAAAGGCAAAATTGAAGGCTTTCGAGGTCTCGTTTCGAAAAATATTTGGGACAAACCACCTACGGTAGTTTGGAAACAGATAGATCCCTAAAAAATACACGATTAGAAAAAAACTGTGACTCAATCGGAGCTACGAGTCAAAACATATGATAGATCTATCATTTTGGCCAGAGACACAAAACACTAAGCACCACGAACTGTCGGTGGTGTTTGGTGCGTGGTGCGATTTTAAGAGGAAAGGTGTACTTTTCGAACTCTAGACTACCTCGAATGGCAAGAACGTTAAGGGAGTCTTGCTCGTTCGGCCGTTTTAGGGTGATCTAGAGAATTTCAGCACAATCCGAAACCCAAGGTTATGCGCCGCCAAATGGTACTCCATCTGGCGGTGCATACTAATGATTTAAAAAAACGTGTTTAATGAAGTGATACTATATTCAAATTTATACCCGTTATACATAATTACATTGCGAGTGAAATAATAGGCCTTAAAACGATATATACCATGCTAAGTCATGCATACACAAA